>NW_026897291.1:0-31049 GCF_033153095.1 Gastrolobium bilobum | reverse complement strand
CTTGCAAACTAATGTATTTATCACATTTCCATAACCTTGTCGTGATCTGAGTGATACATTGGTTTCCTTGAAGACTTAACTTCTGCCGAATTCTCTGATGCAGTTCGCCAATGGTTGCGTTGCGTTGGATACGTGTCGGCCTTTTTTCACCTTCAAACATGACACCTCGTAGACCTTCTACCTTCCTACCATTGTAATATAACACAACACGAACAGAATCACGACGAGAACTCATTGTAAAAAAGAATAAGAAATAAAATTCAAATACTAAATTAAAGATAAGAGATATTATGAAGAGTGAGAGAAGAGGTGTGAAGAGTGAATAGAGGGGTGGGGGATTATATAGGGTGCACAATGTGACGCCACTTTTGGGCGTCACATGTGACGCCCAAAAGTGGCAACACATTGTGCAGTACATTTGTATTTATTCCCCAAACTGTCATAAATACGTAATTATTTAATTAAAATGCAATAAATAATTTTTTTTGCCGTTGTTTTACTTTTTTGGTTTCTAAAACAAAAAAAACAGACACGGTTTTTAAAACAAATAACATGAAAACAGTCTTTTCAAACAAGATTTTTTGTTTTATTATTTTTAAAATTTAAAAATTGTTTTTGAAAACTTTTTGTGGAAACATAAATCAATCAGAGCCATAATTTCCCCTTATTCGATAAATGAAAAGGAGAGAAAATCTTGTTAAAAATTTGGAACAAAACTATAAATTTAGCAAAAGTACTTTTAAAACATTTCGTCATTTTTATTTTGCAACGAATGGTTCTTTCAACTCTATGAAATATTATTGGTGCACACATATTGACTAGTTAATTATCATTTTTTAAATTTTCGTAAGCAATTTGGAAATCCAGTTTTTGTATGTTAGTTTAACCGATTGGAGGATCGGTTCTCTGTTAGGAGCCAGGCTATTTTTTATTTTCAGAAAAGAGGGCAAAAAAATTAAAATATTACACTTTTAATAATTAATTACGAATAGGTTGCAGTTTGGAAACTATCTACGAATTTATTATAGTCATTCACGCCCAAGTGAGGCGGAAATTGCCCTGAATTCACGCCCTAAGGAGGCGTGACAATTCACGCCCAAGCCAGGCGTGAATTGCTTGCCCTATATAAACCCCAAAATTGCTACTTTTCCCTCTCACTCCTTCTCTCTAACTTCTCTCTAAAGTTGCTCTGCCTTCTCTCTAGATTATTTGTGTAGCATTTTGCGCGGCGAAGCCCTGTCGAACAAGTAAGTCTTTATATCTGTTTTATCAAATAGTTATTTATAATATGATACATGTTATAATAGTAATTTAGGGTGTTGCACATATAACTGTTATTATAGTGATCTAGGAATATGTTAATAATAATGTCTTAAACCCTAGGAATATAATAGTGACTTAGAAATATAATAGCGACTGTGGAATACAATAGTGAATGTGAACAAATGTAAATTGCCATTTTTTTTTGTAGGTAATGTAATTTAATATTTTTGTTAACACATGTAAATTGCCATTTTTTTGTAACAAATGTAATTTAATATTTTTTGTAACACAAGTAATTAATTTTTTTAAAGGACATGTAAATTAAAATTTTTGTGTAACACATGTAATTAGTTAATTTTTGTAACACATGTAATTAATGTAATGACTTTTGAATATATTAATGAAACCAATTAATTTATTATTCTGTATAGTACACTATTATGGCTGACTGGTCATCGTCGGAGTCACCTCGGTCTACATCCGATACTGAGACTCAGGCCGAGCCTTCGGATCCCAGGACGCATGTGCTTCCAGGACCATACAGGTGGGACGTACTTAGGAGGCACACGCAGCGCAAACACGTTTCACAGGTTGTGTGGAACGAGGAGAAGTGTCGCGAGTGCAAGACACGACGCGGTGTTATCAAAGGGGTCCATCTCCTGATGATATTCCTGATGTCGTGGCAGACTACCTGCAGCAGGCTGGCTTCTTGCATGTCGCCCGCATGCGGCATATTCAGGTACGCATATAAGAAAGTACCGGTCATGTGACTTTTAATTTAATAATAAATGTCATAAACTAAGTGTATGCTTAAGCAAGTTTATTTTGATAATAAATGTCTGCATTTATTTTAGATTGACACTGCATTGATCAGTGCTCTGGTGGAGACCAGAGACACACGTTCCACATGACGCAGGGCGAGATGACTATTACACATGGGTGATCCTCTCCTGAACAAGTGAAATTGAGACTGATGGCTCCTCTCGTATCATTCCTAACAATCATATTGTAGTTTGACATTAAACCTTAAACCCTAACTATAAATTCAATTTCCTTGACAAAATAGGCAATAATATAATAACATACCTAGTACGGGTGAAGCAATCACATGGGCATCAAGCTGTCTATGACCCTGAGAAATATGATCATTCAAGCAATCGTGGTCTCCACCCCATTTAGTAACCTTCCATTTTTCACCGTATGTTGGTTTTATTACCCTAACCCTCCACGGGAAACCCTGTTCATACTTGCAACATTTCATACTTAATTTGGTAGGCGTGTTCTCAAGGACGATCGCTTCATGATGCTCTTTCATTAGGTTTCTCTTAATTGCCATCTGCGCCTCCTTTTTTGATTCAAATTCTTGCTTAACATACAACTTGTTACCTAATATCCACGGACCATTAATTGAACCTGAGCCTGAGCCAGAACTTGAACCGTCGTGACTTAAATCTTGCTCCCTCGGATGATCCCAATTAATGTATGTGTAATGTGGAATGTCTTTCCAAAATGGAACAACATCGTCACCTGCAAGTACAAAATTAAACATTAAAACCCAAAGAGCTGCAAATATAAATGTATATTTTCAGCCATTTACTTACCTTCCAAAATTGGCGGTAACTGAGTGGACGCGACATTATCATGTTCCTGGAGATGAAACTCACCCACAACATTATATTCTAGGATTTGAGTGTCAGGAATACCACATTCATCATCGTTGTCTGAAGCGCTAGCATCCTCCAGCAAGAAGTTGATCTTCCATTGCAATATTTTCATCATCGTCATCCTCACCATCATCTTCATAACCCAGGTAGGATGATTTTCTCCTTCCTTAGACAGATTACCAACTGGAGCAACAGATGATGATGCATTATGTGCAAAATTTAAATCAACTGACCTCACGAGTATAGCAACATCCTCTGTTTCGGCAATATCCACGTATAACTCTAAAAAATCTTTCCTTGACTGGTTGAAAAACTCTCTGATTACCATTTCTACGTCTTCATCGTCAACAACTTGCATACTAATGTATTGTGATTCACACCATATTCTTGCAGTGACCATATTGATAGATTGTTTACCTTCAAGCTCTAACTTTTGACGAATTTTTTTTTGTACTTCGCTAATTGTTGAGTTTCGCATGATACGTGTTGGCCTTTTCTCTCCTTAAAAAATGACACCACGTCGACCTTCCATTTTCCTACCATTATAATATAAAACAACACGAACAAAATCAGAATGTGAACTCATTCTTAACTATATTAATAAAGAAAAACACAAAACAGAGTATGCATAAGCAAGTGAGACTGTATCGAAGACTAAAGAAGTTAAGATGAAGAAGAGTTGTGATGAATGTGGAGATGGGAGGTGTTTATAGAGGAAAAGTAGGTGCCATTCACGCCCAAAGGGGGCTGAGTCACGCCCAAAATGGGCTGGAATTTCCCTTGATCATTCACGCCTTCATGGGGCGTGATTAGTCACGCCTATTTTGGGCGTGAATGACGTGGAATTCACGCCTTTTATGGGCGTGAATTGTCCCGCCCATTTTGGGCGTGAATGACTGCAACAGATCTATAGATAGTTTCCAAACTGCAACCTATTCGTATTTAATTATTAAAAGTGTAATATTTTAAATTTTTTGCCCAGAAGAGAGAGAAAAATGAACAATAGTACAAAATTTTGACAGTACTCGTATGCCTATATTATTACATATAACCACTATTTAAAATTTTCACCTATAAAACTACTGTTACCACTATACCGATACAAGGCTATAAGCAAATCCTAAGTGATGGCACATATATGACAAAAGCTACAAACGATTAACAGCATTGTTTGTTACAAGTAGTTGTAACTTTCCCCTTCTTCTGGAGCTTCGGAGTGTAACATTCTCAGCTTTACCATTCTTGAATGTTTGTGTAATTTTGAAAACAGTGTTGTTAAAGCTTTGGTTGCGCTTGCCATTTTCGTTAGCGTTCACTCCCATGCAAATATACAACCTAGAGGATGTCAAACCCTTCTAGTTCTTGATGCTGCAATTGTTTCATCTATACAAAGGATAGTACCTCGTAAGGGTTCTTTACCATCCTTTTTCGTAGAAAAAATTAAAATAAAAAATGTTTATATTTCACCACAAGTCCAAGCATATTTTTATTTGTCAAAAGTAATCATTGAAGAGTCACATTATGTTAATTAATGTTTTTCCAAAGCCAAAAGAAAACTTGGTTCTACATTTGTTAAACTAAAGTAGGCAAAAAAATTAGCTACGCGCGCCACACATCCCTAATAATACACACAACCTCTCGTCACACCTACGGCCTACCCACTATGTAGTATATATAATCCGTTTGAATTTGTAAAATGTTTGATGCGATTTCCATGACAACAACTGTGTGTTATTTTTTTAAAATGTTATTACAACGATTGAAAATATAATTATGAACTTTGCAAGAAAACTACGAAATACAAGAACAAATTAAATGTGGATACCAAAAAAAGAAAAAAAAAGGAAAACAAATTAAATGTTAATAGTAAGGCAATTAAAGAATGACGTTTATTTAATTTTTTTTTTTGGAAACAAGAATGACGTTTATTAACTAATAAATAACAAGTAACTTACTTTATTTATTTCGATGGAGTTAGTGGTACCTATTGATTTTTGCAAATGTTTAAGTTGGAATTTAAAGTATAAATATGGCTATATTGATGACTTACTACCACAAGCAAAGCCTCAAAGGAAGTAGGATACCAAAAAAAAAAAAAAAAGCCACAAAGGAAGCAAGGGTAAAATACTAAAGGGCCATGGCATCTTTCAGCAGCTTTTATGTATCGATGACCTTTATGGTGTGTTATACCTTATTGATCAGTACATCACTTTCTTCTCAAATCGTGCAATCATCTCTGGGTTCCTCCAATCACCATAATAAAGTGTTACGGCCACTGTCGCCGTACCAAAAATATTTGAGTGATTGTGTAAACAAGTTAAAGCCAAACTGTGGTCAACAAATTTTCTTTTCAATATTTGTTGGTAATCAAACAGTAGACAACAATTGTTGCCTCAGCCTTGTGAAGGATGAGGGAAAATCATGCCACAGAGATGTTACAAAATTTATGGTAAATACCCCATCGTACAAGCAAAACCAAACTCAAATTTTGCAAAGGAGTGAGAAGATTTGGAATGATTGTACTTTAGTCCACTTTCCTTCCTCTTAATTTGACGTTTACTTTGATTTTTGACGTTTACTTTGATTTTTTGAATAAGGTGCAACAAAAGCCCGTAATAAGTTGTAATTGTACCATCTCATAGAAGAATTCACAGCATTTCATTTATACTACAACATTTACTTTTATTAAATTAATCAGACAAATTGTTTCTTTGCTTTAATCCACATTACATTCATTCACGCAGCTGTCTTTTTCTTTTCGGATCGGTCATTCAACCAGTAAAATTTTCAGGTTTAATGCGTTTTACAAATTTACATATAAATAGTTTTAAATAGTATAAACATGCAACTATATATATATATATATATATATATATATATATATATATATATATGGGCTTATCGTTTCTCAAGTTGCCGGAGATAATTTTATCTACGGCTAATAAATCATAACTGTACAAAGAAATCATAACTGTACAAAGATGGATCAATGGTAACGAAGGAAGAGAGAGAAAAAAGGAATCCTAACCAATCAAAGGTGAATCAATTAATATAAGAAAATAAATAAACAAAACGACGTAGTTTTAGAGTGGCCGGAGATAAACGTATCTCAAGTTGGCGGAGAAATATTTTTCTTTCTCTCTCTCTCAATATATATATATATATATATATATATATATATATATATATATATATATATATATATATATATATATATATATAGTGACGGACCCAGAAAATTTTATTTATGTCTGCACACTTTGTGGCGGGGGTTCGAGAGCTACGTCCCCGAAATTGTTTTTTTAAAATAATTTTTAAATGCATTAAAAAATAAAAAAATATAAACAAGAAAAGAAAAGAATACTTCATCTTAACATAAACAAATAGTAATCAAGAGTTATATAAGGTTATAGGTTCAAACCTTAATGTCATCATTTATCAAAATAATAATAATACAAGTTATAAGAAGTGAAAATATCATTTGTTTTATATGAGTTTCTTAATTTAATCATATATATCTGTTTTTAAAGTGAAGAAATGGATTATATAAACTTTAAGGGTGCTTTTGATTTGCTTCTATTGTCATCATTAAATGATATGTTTTTATTAATAATTATAAAAATGTTACATTATTCTATAATGTTTCTTATATTTAAAAAATGGGGAGAGTTATATTTACAAAAACTTTGTTTACAAACTCTTAAAACTACACTATGTACTCCTGGAAGTCTCTTGTAGCGCTCCATACATGATTTATTGGAGTTTTGAAATAAGTCATTCTTGATGTTTTGCCTTGATAAAATCGATTCTGACTTGGTAAACTTTATTATAAGCTAAGCCTTATTCCAATTTAAAATGTTCAGCATGTTGTCAAGCTTCCCTTCTCGCATCCTTTAGTCTTGTTGAGCTAAATTTCGAATTAACGTCATGAGCCATTGTATGATAAAATCAATTCTGTTTTAGTGAATCTAGAGATGTCCTAAGCTCCATTTAAGCTAAAATACAGCATGATAAATAGAGTCCTCTTTAGCGCACTGTATGGGTAGAGAAATAAGAATTTTATGAATAAAGTCTTGTAAAATGTTGTGCTATAACCGAATCTGTCTTGGTTGGGAACATTAGAAATTCACGCTGTTTAACGTTGGTAAAGCTTAGATTAAAGTTAGAATATTTTTTGAGGAAAATAGCCTTGGTGGCCGAATGGGTGCATGAACACTTAAACTTTGAAACTCATTGGTAATTTATAGGAAAAGTTTAGAACGTATTCTGATTGAATTACGCTTGTATATATCTATAGGTGCGTATACTTTGTGAGACCTTGGATCAGTTAGCTGCTACCTGGTAAATTAATGGTGACATGTGAGGTAAGTGTCTGCTAACATTACCTTCTGTGACTGCTAGCTAGAGCATGAGTTGTGAACGTTGCTCTCTTGTGCCTCGATTTGGAAATTTCGTATATGATTCTGCTCATGGTTTAAAATGCTGGATATTTGTTTTGAGAATTAATTATGATTCAGCATCTTGATCTTGGACTCCATGAGATATATGTATCTTGATTACTATCTAGTCTTGCATGCACATTCATAATTTTTAACTGTATGTTTGGGTGTGATCCATGACATAGCATACATGCATAAGTTTCATGTTTATAACGGAAAATGTTTCGAAAACTATGCATATGTTTGAGCACGCATCATGTAGGCATCCATGCGGTACCAGGGTATGGGACACTTGGCTTCAGTCCGCTTAGGTTACAGTTGGAACCCTCTGCGGAGCCATTAAGGGAGGGACCTCCACTGTACTTGATAAGTACGGGCACGACGGTGCTGTAATCGTACTCTTGGCGTTATATACGCATCTTGAGTAGTATATTTTGGCGATATATACGCATCTTGATTAGTATTTTTGGCGTTATATACGCAATATGATAAAGCTTAGTATCTGCTGGATTTAACTTGATGACGCAGCTGCTTTGTTATTCTGTATCTAGTTAGTATTGTTGCATTATTGGTTTTGTTATCACAATACTGGGATTTTTCTCACCCCTTTGGGGCTGCTATTTTTACAAAATGGCAGGAAGACGGAAGAGCATGTGAAGACTTGATTATATGGATATTTACTATTATGTGCTGTTGTTTGGACTTTATTGTTGCTGTTTATTTGATGGATAACTGTATTAAAATGAGAAATTTGGATTACTGTTGGATTATGATTTTATTGTTGTTTTAAGACTTTAATGATCAGCAAGTATTTTGGAAAAAAATTCTAGAAACGTTTTGCGAAAATAATTTCCGATGTTTTATTAAGTGGTGTTTTTTTTAAACAGTTTTGCGAGCACTTTGCGAGTCATGTTACGAGGGGAAAACGAACTCCGATTTACTATTATTTTATATGCACGCGAAGCCCCTGACATGCTCTTTCTAGATTATATGGAATATTTTTTTGAATCGTTGAACTTGATTTTTTTACAAATTTTACAAGACAGCAACGTCTGCGAGAAAATTAATATTTTCAGCTCGTTAAGAAATTTTGAAAGTACACTCTGCTTTTCGTAAGGAAACTGATTTCAATCACAAGTTTTGATTAGCAACATTAAAATGATTTTTTAGTTCTTAAAATATGACGAACGAACTCTAATTCCGCTTAGCAAACAACTCTCTTGGAAGCATACAAGGGAGGGTGTTACACTAATTGGTATCAGAGCAGTTTTGATTCCAGGTGTCTGTATTTGATGAAATATTTGTTGTTGTTATGTGGTTGCTGAATTGTTGTTTCCTGGTTATATTGATTATTTGTATATGTTCGTTGGATTGTTGCTGTTTGAACTTAGCTGTGAATGGGTTACTGTTTAAGATTACCTGATATTTGAAGGTGTGATGATACTGGTAGTACATTGTATTAAGCATGGCTGTGCCCATTCCCTTGCTAGGTGGTGAGCCTGATCAACTCACTGTCGCGCAAGTTGTGTGTGCACAATCATGGTTATCACGGGGTACACTTGTGCCTGAGCACTAGGTTTGAAATAGTGAATTGCTACTTGAATTAGTGATTGATTGTAAATTCTGCTTCCTATGGATTATAATGAAGGTTCTATATATCTAAACTTGATGTGAACATTTTTGTGATGTCCTAAGCTGTGGATGATAATAAGTTATCTTCAAATAATGATTGCTGCTACATATTTGTTTTTCTGATTTATGACTTTTTCTTTTGTATGGTGATTGTAGCGTATAGCTGGGTAATAGAAACTGCTATTTTTTTTCACTAATCCTGTTGGGTCTCATATCTGAGTAAGGGTAGCAGTGATATAATCATAATGACTGATGTAGTTATTTAGCCATACGAAGGACTTGTTATTTGACCTGAAAACTATAGGTAGCCAAACTTATGTTGGGATAGGTCACTTATCTAAGTAGATCCGGATAATACCTTTAGAAAGTAGAGTTAGAACTAATTAAGGTTTAGACATGTGGGTCTGCTATCTTTACAAATTTTCTAATGGTAAATTGGCACTAGACATCATTCTTGAGAAAGAAGCTGTAAAATAAGTGGTGATGTGTCCTACCCCCTGTCCTTCATGCGAGTGATACTTGTCGTCCTAGCTCATATGCATTGACTTGCTTTGTGTAATTTTGACCACTTTTGGACTAGCATATAGTGTGTTGTTTCTGATTATAGTAACGGATTATATGAGATGATTGTTGAACTTACCAATTTAGATTTTTCACATTATAGTGTTTGAAGCTTTGTTGCCGAAAACTTGATTCCATTTTATGCTGTTATGAGTTATCCTAAAATAATCGATTGACCCATATATATTTCTTTTATAATTGTTGTGAGGCAAATTATGAACGAGAATGATATTGTATAAACGTGTGTTATTGGGACTGCGAAAAAAAAATTATTTTAAGTTTGTGAGTGGTAAGAATCATGAATCTTTCTTTGCATTAATTCGCATTTTAGGAATTGAACATACACAATTATTATAACGTACATCAGTTAGATATCCTGTCAGCTCATAAAGTGTCTGCATATAACTAGACAATTTACTCATAATGTGTTGTGTCATGCATAATCCACGGTTATGAAAGAGAGTTTAATTGCATTTACTCCATGATAGCATTAGAGGATGTGTCAGGGTAGGATCAATAAGAAGTAATTATCCACACTCTCAATCTTTCCCTGTTTGTTTTGATTAAGGCGGTTGAAATCTAGGTATGTTTCATGTTTTGTTGGATTGGTACTTTAAATTGAAGAAAGGAAGGGTTAGTGTAGAAATTGTGATCAACTTAACCTTGCTTTAGTTTTAATTGACTTTGGTTGAAATGACTATTGAGAAAACTTAATAGCATTTGGTACCTCAAAATTTTAAAGCTCTATTTTCCCAAGTACAAAATTTTATGTCCAAGATATTCAAGACAGTTTGTATTATTTTATGTAACAAGAAGGACAGTGGCATAATTATTGTTGCGGTAGCCGAATGATTGAGATGATGTAGATTTAATTTATGTAATCGGTTTCTAAATCACAAATAAGATTGCCTATTAGAGAACCATACAATAGATAAATTCTGTTTTGTGCATGTTGAAAGCTCTATAATATCAGCTCATTTTTTTGAAGCAAAGTCTGTAGTTTTCCTTGTGGGGTTGGGTGATCTGAATGTGTATGAATAGGTTGTCCAGTATTCAAATTTTCTGTTTCAATCTTGCTAAATGTTGCATTTTTCACTTTCATTGCATCTGTGATTTTCTGTTCACCAACACACAACACACTCAATAAATTTTACAAAGTATGTCTTACCATGTTGATAGAACTCTCTTGATATGTCTAAACTTGTTCCACTGAAGAATGCTTGTCTTTACTCTAATTTACTGTTCTCAAGGTGTAATCTTATACATGCAAAATACTATTTGCAATCATGGATTTAAACTAAACTTTGTAGTCTAATTGATTGAAGGTGCTAATCAATTTATTGTGTACTAAGACCTAGTTAATTGACCTTAGGTGCTAATCAACGCCTGTTTCGTATGGCATACTGTGTATGACCTCTTTAATCATTTTAAACGAGTTTTATTAATTTTGTCCAAACCTACAACTTCTGAGTATTACATACACTTGCATATAATACAAACCCCATATACGTCCAATGCATAAAATGTACCTTCCATGCTTAGAAGTTCCAGTGGTTGTAGCAATCATACGTTGGTGCAATAGGTACATAAGCATGCAAATCTTTTAACATGAATCATCGTCCGTATGTGGGTCTGCACTCTGTTTTTATATATATTGAAGTGTTTACTTTATCCGTACACCTTAAGAGCTTGAACTTTTCCCTATCATGATATTTCTGAATGACTGTCCCTCACACTAGCATCGTAGTAAATTTTTGTATGTCTTAGGTGTACATTCTAAAATGCAGCGTAGTACATGTGGGAATTTGAAATATGAATTGTATATACAGGTGAATCGGTAGTAACTTGCGATATGTAATTAAATAAGAATGATCTAACTGCATGTTGTGATAATTTGAACTAATCTCTTGGTTTTATTGTGTGTGTGCTCAAACCTCTAAATATATAAATTAATATGAATCTTCTCTACCTTTCATTCAATTTTTGGGAACTGTTGATGGTTGATGCATAAGCCTAGAGTCAGTTACTAGTTAGAACTTCTTGTATACTTGTGTAGTTCCCTGGACATCTAACATAACGATTGAGTACACGAAATAAAATTAAAATTAATGTGAACACCCCAATGTTGTTTAATCATTAGTTCACAGACGTGAGATTAAATCTTTAACTTAAATACGCTGCTGTAAATCACATGCTTCAAGGCTTTATATCTGCTTTGTGTGCATCATGATATATTAGTATTAATTTGAGATGTACCTATCGTCTAGATGCATGCTGCTTGTATTGATGAGATTAATTTTCAGTTTAAGAGAACTTTGGATTTGGTGATTTTTTTTCTGCAAGAGGTTCTGTGCTGTGTTTGTGGCCTGTCATTATAAATAGCAATTCAATTACAACTAGGAACCTTGAATGAAATTATTGTGGACTTGAACTATAAAAATCAGGTCTGTTTTGATGGGTCATGTTTGATAGCTGTCTCAAGATTGAAATGCGTGTCAATGATTGAAAAGTTCATATCATGGTTAATGGATATTGAAAAGTTCATATCGTGGTTAATGGATCCTCTGATCAGTGAAGTCAATTACATCTGAGGTACCTAGGACAGCGAAAAGCTCGAGGAAGTTTCCTCATATGGGTGTTTTGATGAACTGCATGAGGGGTACCACTTAACATGATATGTATGAAAGGTAGGATAGAAATTTTGTGATTTTACGGAGATTCCTCTCATTTAAAAAATGTAGTATGCACTGTACTCTGTCTTGCTTGCTTGATTTCCTAAAGGATAATGAAAATAGAATTTTGTATGTAATATTATTAGGTAATGGTATTTCACTTGAAATGAACCCCTACATTCTTAGGAATTTTGATTTAGGCCACTGGCTGGTAATTGTATTGGATATGGAAACTTTCAACTATGAGTAGCGGAGTAATAGTATAATGTGGCTTGAGGAGTGAGTAATGATATAGGTATATTGAGGAGACGCCTGTTTATTATTTCCTACTCCTTGCGGTGCAACCCTAAATCAGGTGAATAAAATTCTGTCACATAGGCCCCACTGATACTGTTATTAAAGCTATAAAGTGAAGAAGTGTTAGAAATGGATTTGTTTGGTCGCCAACCAAATATGTGCTAGGGCCATGAGTTGCATTATAAATGTTGATAGCCGGAACCTTTTATTAGTAAGCTCTATATTAGTGAGTTTCACTCCTACTTTGTGTTCCGCCATAGTGTACGGACTGTGGTAAGGTGGTTTGATATGTTTTGATGTGGTTATTTTGATATGCTTTGGATGTGTTTACCTTGATGGGTTTTGATGTAATTTCTGTATTGATTCTAAATGTGCATCGATGTCCGCTTGGGGTCCTTCCTTGGGAACATGTGCCTTGATTTTCGCTTGGGGTCCTCCCTTGGGAATGATTGTGTTAAGCAGTAGATTTAAGCAGATGTTGGGATGGTAAGACGAAGTTTGGGGACAAACTTCAAAACAAGTTGGGGAGAGTGTAACATCCCACGTAATAAGGAAAATATAAATATGAATTGCTAGGTGGAATACTAGTACTTATGTTAAATTCAAGTTATGTGCAATACATGCTTTGGCTTTGACTTATATGGCTTCTAGAGTGGAATTAATAATGAGCTAGGGAAATTACTTGAATTATAATAATAGGCGAGAATTTATTTTGGGCATGTGAAACTTTAGTTGAATGATATAAGAAATAATTTAGTAGTAGCAAATAGAAGGAATTGAAAATAATTAAAAGACTTGGGAATTTATAATTTTATGGGTTGGTATCTAAGTTAGTACCACTCATGGGCTTGTAAATTTTTGATCTCTAATTCTTGTAGGCCGAAGCCTTAGGGCATTAGGAGGTGTCTTTGATCCAGCCCAATTTTGTAGGCATCATCATCATCCTATCCTAAGTAATTCAACAAGGCAGCCTTTGATTGGGAAACAATCACCACATGGCAGAAAACTTATCCTTGTCTTCTCCCTCTCATGAGCGCCTAGGTTAGGTAAAAAGGGGAGAGAAAAATTCTGATTAAGTTCCCATTTAATATCTCAAGTCAGCCACTTCCCATTCCTCCCTTTCCATGCGCCTAGGTGGTGCAAAAAGCTAGCTTTACTTGTTGCAATATACAACCTCACTCAGCCTTTTTCTACATGCAACCAATAGGTGCATAGGAGTCACCTTGCATGTCCCTTCATTGGGCAGAATTGCCTCCCTCTCTTGCTCTCTTTTGTGCGCCCAAATGTAAGAGAAGAATTCAAATTAAATTTCCTGACCTTGCTTGTTATAATATCAGCCTTCCAGCCTCATTCCTACACCATTCCAAGCGCTGTTGGTGAGTGTTGAATTGGAGGGGTTGCTTCGTTAAAACAGATTCATTCTAGCCACATATTCCCCTCTATCTTTTCCATCTTGTGAGCACCTTTGAAGAAGAAGAACCTTGAACTCTGGTTTCCCTTGTTGAAATAAACCTCAGCCGCATGCTTCCCTCTCTTTCCTCTTGAAACCGTAGCACAAATAGAGAGTGAAGACCAAGAAATAATTTCACGTTCCTCCTATGTCCTCGTCTCAAACCGTGGACTCCTAGTGAAGACCCAACATAAGGCTTTCGTATTCTTCTCCCTTGCTCAGCCGAAGTCCTTAACTCAATGAGGTAGTGAATAGTTTATTCTCCTTGTATTCTCTTACCACATTCGGTTAAAGGAGATGTGCCATTGTATGTAGGTATTAAGTCAAGTTAATCTGTTCTGTCCTCATTTTATTTTCGTGCGCACGGTCATCAGCGTGAGGAGTAAAGCTTGCTGTTTTGGTGGAGCTAAGGGACTGAGGTGTTGTTCTCTGTCTTGTTCGACTTTCCTTGTGTGCTTGCAATAGAGGTAAACACAAATGTCGAACCTCTTCTCCCTCCTATATTCGGGTTGTGAAGCATGCTTAGGATGTAGTTTTCTTTTATTTTATTCCCTTGTAGATTCTGCCATCTTGTACCCTTGGACCTTATCTTGTAAGTATGAAAACAAATTAGGGGATGGTTTTTGTTAAATCGTGGGACTGCTTGGCTATATTTTAATGCATCTTCAATTTTTGTAAGTCAAAGTAATAAGGACTGCATGCTTAGGCTTCTCTTGTAGCGCTCCATACATGGATTATTGGAGTTTTGAAATAAGTCATTCTTGATGTTTTGCCTTGATAAAATCGATTCTGACTTGGTAAACTTTATTATGAGCTAAGCCTTATTCCAATTTAAAAGGTTCAGCATGTTGTCAAGCTTCCCTTCTCGCATCCTTTAGTCTTGTTGAGCTAAATTTAGAATTAACGTCATGAACCATTGTATAATAAAATCAATTCTGTTTTAGTGAATCTAGAGGTGTCCTAAGCTCCATTTAAGCTAAAATACAGCATGATAAAGAGAGTCCTCTTTAGCGCACTGTATGGGTAGAGAAACAAGAATTTTATGAATAAAGTCTTGTAAAACGTTGTGTTATAACCAAATCTGTCTTGGTTGGGAACATTAGAAATTCACGCTGTTTAACGTTGGTAAAGCTTAGATTAAAGTTAGAATATTTTTTGGGGAAAATAGCCTTGGTGGCCGAATGGGTGCATGAACACTTAAACTTGGAAACTCATTGGTAATTTATAGGAAAAGTTTAGAACGTATTCTGATTGAATTACGCTTGTATATACCTATAGGTGCGCATACTTTGTGAGACCTTGGATCAGTTAGCTGCTGCCTGGTAAATTAATGGTGACATGTGAGGTAAGTGTCTGCTGACATTACCTTTTGTGACTGCTAGCTAGAGCATGAGTTGTGAACGTTGCTCTCTTGTGCCTCGATTTGGAAATTTCGTATATGATTCCGCTCATGGTTTAAAATGCTGGATACTTGTTTTGAGAATTAATTATGATTCAGCATCTTGATCTTGGACTCCATGAGATATATGTATCTTGATTACTATCTAGTCATGCATGCGCATTCATAATTTTTAACTGTATGTTTGCGTGTGATCCATGACATAGCATACATGCATAAGTTTCATGTTTATAACGGAAAATGTTTCAAAAACTATGCATACGTTTGAGCACGCATCATGTAGGCATCCCTGCGGTACCAGGGTATGGGACACTTGGCTTCAGTCCGCTTAGGTTACAGTTGGAACCCTCTGCGGAGCCATTAAGGGAGGGACCTCCACTATACTTGATAAGTACAGGCACGACGGTGCTGTAAACGTACTCTTGGCGTTATATACGCATCTGGACTAGTATATTTTGGCGATATACTTGTTTTGAGAATTAATTATGATTCAGCATCTTGATCTTGGACTCCATGAGATATATGTATCTTGATTACTATCTAGTCATGCATGCGCATTCATAATTTTTAACTGTATGGTTGCGTGTGATCTATGACATAGCATACATGCATAAGTTTCATGTTTATAACGGAAAATGTTTCGAAAACTATGCATACGTTTGAGCACGCGTCATGTAGGCATCCCTGCGGTACCAGGGTATGGGACACTTGGCTTCAGTCCGCTTAGGTTACAGTTGGAACCCTCTGCGGAGCCATTAAGGGAGGGACCTCCACTATACTTGATAAGTACAGGCACGACGGTGCTGTAAACGTACTCTTGGCGTTATATACGCATCTTGACTAGTATATTTTGGCGATATATACGCATCTTGATTAGTATTTTTGGCGTTATATACGCAATATGATAAAACTTAGTATCTGACGAATTTAACTTCATGACGCGGCTGCTTTGTAATTCTGTATCTAGTTAGTATTGTTGCATTATTGGTTTTGTTATCACACTACTGGGTTTTTTCTCACCCCTTTGGGGCTGCTATTTTTACAAAATGGCAGGAGGACGGAAGAGCATATGAATACTTGATTATATGGATATTTACTGTTATGTGCTGTTGTTTGGACTTTGGTGTTGCTGTTTATTTGATGGATAACTGTATTAAAATGAAAATTTTGGATTACTGTTGGATTATGATTTTATTGTTGTTTTAAGAATTTTATGATCAGCAAGTATTTTGGAAACAAATTCTAGAAACGTTTTGCAAAAATAATTTCCGATGTTTTATTAAGTGCTGTTTTTTTTAAACAGTTTTGCGAGCACTTTGTGAGTCATGTTACGAGTGGCAAACGAACTCCGACTTACTATTATTTTATATGCACGCGAAGCCCCTGACGTACTATTTCTATTTTATATGCAAACGAACTTGATTTTTTTACGAATTTTACAAGACAGCAATGTCTGCGAGAAAATTAATATTTTCAGCTCGTTAAGAAATTTTGAAAGTACACTCTGATTTTCGTAAGGAAACTGATTTCAATCACAAGTTTTGATTAGCAACATCAAAATGATTTTTCAGTACTTAAAATATGACGAACGAACTCTAATTTCGCTTAGCAAACAACTCTCTTGGATGCATACAAGGGAGGGTGTTTCAAAATGAGACATAAAATATGTCGTTGGAAAGCTTGTGATGTCTAGTATAACATAGTAAAATCTTACAATTTTTGGTAAAGAGTTAGAATTTCAGTTTTAAAAATGGTAAAGACAGTTTGTGTTTGAGGGCATTAGGAGAAGCCTGCAGTCACTAAACGAAAAAGAAAAAGTAGTCCAAATGTCATGAAATTTGGGAATCTGATTATTAATAATATTTTTAACACAAGATAGGCTTTACTTGTCGGACTGTGTGTCTGTGGACTACTCGATTGATACCGAGTTAGTGTTGGAGGATTTAGCTTGATAGGTAAGCTTTCGGTCCTGAGTTTTATCCATTATTGTTCTACCAAACCCCACGGGGGATTGGTTTATGTGTATGATATGTTTTTTTTTTAAATTATATATGTTGATGTTATGACTATTGGATATTTTGTTGAGTTGGATTTTGTTATAGTGCATTGCTACATGTAAATGTAGGTGGGATACTGTGCACAACACCTGTGTGGGGTTCCTGAGCATGGTTGATTCCATGTAAGGGTAGAACTCTTGTAGTGTGGGTATAAGGTGAACTCCTTATACTTTTGGGTAGGTTGCAGATGTGCGTAATACCTACATTGTTCTCTGGCCAGTAGGATTATTATTGCGCACCCACATGATGTATGTTTAAGGATGCATACACACAAGACATTGACATATGCGGCATTGCACACTCATTTGATATATTGCATGACATGCTTATTTTATATGCTGCATTGTTTATTGCTATAAATGGCCCGGTATAGCCATTATCCTTATCTTGATATATTGCATGACATGGTGGAGGATCCCTTGAGGACGGGTCTTACTGAGATTTCTAATTCTCATCCTTTCTGGGGCATATTTTTCTGTAGATGACGTTCGTGAGACGGACATTGATAAAGGCAAGAGGTCGGCATAGAGATTTTATTATTTTTATGAGCCATGCATATTATGATTATTCAGTTTTCCATGAGGAGACTCTATTGTGACTAGATTTGATGGATTGTGTTGTTATTTGTGATGAGCATAGGGGTTGTATATGCCACTATTAAATAATATGTTTATTTGTTGACTCAAGTATTTGTATAGTAGCACCATGAGTTATGGATGCTTTTGAATTGTTATTTACGAGTAGGAGGTATTTCAAGTTTTGTCTTAGCACTGCAATTACATAAGGATTGTTAATAAAAGGAAAAGTTAATCCACTATGAGAATTAGCCTTGATTATTTATATAAAATAATATATTATTTTCGCGATTAATTATTGCAAGCTGCGCTCTAAATACCATTTGATGATAATACACTGGCTGCATACGGGGTGCATGCATGGATACAACTCATTTATTATAGGCTTGAATGTAGTGGAAGACCCAGGAGATATTTTTTATGTCTGCACGTTTAGTGACGGGGGTTCGGGGGCAGCGGCCCTGAAATTTTTTTGTAAAGAAAATTTCAAATGCATTAAAAAATAAGAAGAAAAAAACTTCAACTTAACATAAAAAATTATTCCCAACACCTTTTGTTTTTAATCAAGCTGATTTGTTATATGACATCATAAAATATTCAATAAAATATATGTCATCCCATTCCATCCGACTGTATTCCATTCATTTTCTTTCCATCCCTCATTATATATCCAAATTAACAAAACCTAATCTAACCAACATCATATTTGACTACTATATTTAAAAAAAATTCATGTCCGCAAGTGCGGACATAGGCGACCAAATAGGTTCGCCTCTGCTTGAATGTACGTATAGGACCATCTCACCTCACCCAATCTCTGCAAATTCTGATGACTGTCGTGGGTAGGAGGAGAAATTTCAAAATAGTTCCAATCTACCCTTGCATGAAGACTAGCTTGGAAAAAGTTTCTAAGATCCCATCGATTCCCTTTGGAAAAAAAACAAAAACACTTCAATTCCTCCCGTCCAGAAATCTATTTTACCGATAGAGAGAGTGTTACAGTAAGGAGATCTGCTAGGGAGAGGAAGCATTCCACCCGCTTGACTAACTTTGTATCTTGAGTACATATAATGTGTAATACTAATTAGTGGTTGCATGTATTAAATAGGTGGTATTAGTTAGTTGATGGACACGTGGACATTGAGCTGGCATTAGTTAGTCGATTGTTAGGAACTATCGGTGGTAGGTGAATTTGTATAAAAGGATTGAGTTGTACAATTGAAAAACAACTATTGAATAAAACTTTCCAGAATTCTTTTCTCTGTTCTTCATGTTTTCCCTCTTAGGTTCATCTTAACCTAACAGAGAGAAACCTATGTTGTGAGAAATTTTGAAATTATAATCATGTAAGGAGTTTGGACATGCAATCACTAAGTTGTGAAGGAATTGGTTGGAATAAAAGAATTAGAATTAAGCTTCCCTTTCTCTTTTCTTTCTTAAAGATATGTTTAAATTATATTTCTAAAAATAATTTTTTAATTTTTAGAATAAAAAAATTAAAAAAATCTGTTTGATAATGTTTGTTTGTTTTTTTTTTTTTGGTGAATGGGCAATGCCCAACAGAAAACCAAAGAATTACATCAAAGAGTGTTTAGCCCTATGAACAGAGCTAAAATCAGAAAAAAAAAACAACCATCTAATTTCAGGAGGAGGGGTCTGAAATATAGAGAAGTCTTCTTGTTCCAGGTTATGCAAAGGAAGATTAGCAAGCCAATCCGCACAGCCATTTCCTTCCCTATAAGTATGAGCCAAACGAACAATCCAATTCTTTGAGAGCCAGTCCCGTATCCAAGTCACTAAATGCGACTCACAGGATGCATCACCAGACTTGGTGAGCAAAGTGATAGCCGATGCCGAGTCACTTTCTAAAATTATGTTTCTCCACCCATTTTCCCAAGCCCTTTCCAAACCTTTAAGAACATCCCACAATTCGGCTGTAATAGCATTACAAAATCCTATTCTATAGGAAAAAGCATCTAACCATCTACCATCTGGACCTCTTAATATACCCCCACAAGCTGCCATACCTGGGTTACCTTTAGAAGCACCATCAGTATTAAGCTTTATCCAACCTTCCTCAGGGGGGTTCCACCTAATCAAATCCATATCCAACAATCTGCCAGCACGATTAACATTATCAGGAACGTTGGCTGATATAATATCAACAGCCATGGCATGAATCCCCTCTAACTTGTACCTGTTATCTACAAAGCCAGAATTATGGATAATTTCATTTCTCCAAATCCAACCTTTCCAACAAGTTATGCCAAAAATAATTGCCCAAGGAAAATCCCCCAAGCTAGAAGACGCCTGCTTTAAATTAACAACCAACCACTCTTGCAAATTTAAATTAAAAAACCTGGTATCAGCCAATCCAGGAGAGATCCGAAGCCAAATGGCTTTAATACTAGCACAATCTCGTAACAGATGAAGAGAATTTTCTTCACCAAGCATGCAAACTGGGCACAGAGGACTCCCTAGCTGAAAACGATGCAACTTTTTCCTAGTGGGTAGGCTATCATGACCCACCTTCCAAAAGAAAAACTTGATCCTTTGAAGCCCCAACCAGTTCCAAATAACCTTCCATAAATCAGGGGATGCACTTTGACTACTTCCTGGATCTGTAAATGCAGAATACAGACCCTTAACACACAATTTCGGGTAGCCAGGAATACACCAAAAGAGCTGATCAGCACCATCATTTGAGTAGGGGGAAGGAAGCTTTTTATTCGATCAAGTACCTCAGAAGGCAGCCCATCTTCGCAAGCTATCAAGATTCCAACCACCAAACTGATTAACATATCCATTAACCGTTTTATTTATCTCATCCCAAGGAATAAGATGAGAAGCCTGATCCAAAAGTCTCCTGGTATTACCCACCCATCTATCCTTCCAAAACTTAATTGAGGAACCATCACCATTTTCCTCACTAAAACCTCTTCTAGCTATTTCCACGCACTGCAAATATCCCTCCAGATCCTTGAATCTTCTTGCTTAAATCGAAAAATGCCAGCCCCTTCCCTGCCATGCGCATACTTTGCTTTCAGGATCTGAACCCAGAGAGCATTGGGCTGAGTGAAAATAGACCAAGCATTCTTAGCCATAAAAGCCTCATTCATACAATTTAGCTTCTTCAAATCAAGCCCCCCCCCCTTTAATTTTGGTTTGGTAATTATATCCCAACCAACCTGATGCATCTTGCGGTTGTTTTCAGTATCGCCCCAGATGAAACCTCTTTGGATTTTTTCAATTTCCATACAAACTGATTTCGGTAAACCACCAGCCTGCATTTGAAAATATGGAATAGTAGCAAGAACTAACTGAGAGAAGGTAACTCTACCTGACCGAGACAGGCATTTAGAGTGCCATCCCGAGAGTTTATCTTTTACTCTCTCAACAATTACATTATATGAATCTTTAGTGACCCTACCATGCTGCATCCAGGCACCAAGATACCTCCCAACATTCCTGACCCTCTTGAAATTGCAAGTTTCTGTTATAGCATTAGCAACCTCCTCTGAAGTATTCTTGGAAAAGAAAATACTTGTCTTTTGTATACTAACCTTTTGTCCTGATATTTCCCCAAAAAGCTGCAGACATTTCATAACAACCTGGATCTGCTCAACACTAGCCTCATCAAATAACATAAGATCATCTGCAAAAAGCAAATGAGATAGCTTAGGTCCATCCTTACCCACTCGAATGGGCTTCCACAATCCACCTTTGACAGCCGTATCAATAATATGGGACAATTTTTCCATTGCCATAACAAAAAGATAAGGTGATAATGGGTCACCTTGTCTTATCCATCTGGAGGGTTGAAACTCATCAGTGAGACTACCATTCCACAAGATATTTATCTTGGAGGAAGAAACTGCTTGCATAATAATTTCAACCAAGATATCAGGGATCTTCATTTCCTGCATAGTATTTCTCAAACAATTCCAGTTTAATCTGTCATAAGCCTTCTCAAGATCAATCTTCAAAGCCATGAAAGGCTTATTCCCCCTCATCCGGTGCATAGTGTGAATAGTTTCTTGAACAATTATGATATTGTCCCGAATATGTCTATGAGGCACAAAACTAGCCTGGACCGGAGAAATCATCTTCATCATAATTGGCTTCAATCTCATAACTACAATTTTGCTGATAACTTTATAAATCACAAGGCATAAAGAGATCGGCCTAAACTGAGTAATATGAGAAGGTGCCTTATTTTTAGGTATAAGGACAAGAAGAGTGGCATTAATAGAAGCAATAAGTTGTGGATACTCCCAAACAGCATACACAAGCTTAAAAATTTGATCCTTAAACATATCCCAATTTTTCTGAAAAAAAATTGCAGGAAAGCCATCCATCCCCGGAGCTTTTAGAGAACCGATATCAAAAACTGCACTATGAATCTCCTGCTGACAAGGCCATTTTCCCAGATTCAAAATTTCATCTTCAGTCAATTGGGGCCAAAGATTATCTGAAACCAGCCACTTCCTGACAGCAATGTCTTCAGAAAAAAGCTTCCAGTAAAAATTGCAAGCAATGGATTTCAACTCCTCTCGATTAGAAACCCACCTATTGGCATCATCCTTCAGCCTAGTTATCTTGTTGTTATTCCTCCGGACAATTGTACTAAGATGATAAAACTTAGTATTCCGATCCCCATTTTTAATCCACTGCTGTCTAGACTTTTGAAACCATAACTTCTCTTCCTCATTTAGAATATTGGTAATCTCTTTCTGACAATAATCCTCCAACCAGCCTAGTCTCTCTGAATCTGATTGAGTTCTTTGAATCTGAATTTTTTCTAACCTTTTCAAAAGACCTTCCTTCTTCCTTTGAATATGACCAAACACCTTTTTATTCCAATTCTTTAAACTCGGAATAAACCTTTGTAACATATAAGGTGTAACACCCCGTGTATACCCAGAATATTAACATTACATCGTATTAAGCGGTGCTTAATTAAAAATGCGGAATTTTCTTTTTCTTTTCAATTATGACGTCATTATCAATTACCAACTGGATTACTTAATCAATTTCATAAAATAACGCTTGTATGTAAATTGCAATACGACATCTACTGAAATACCTCAATATGTAGATAAAGTGTGTATCTAAATCACAACATTACATCAAGTAATCCGGACAAATATCCTGATACATTATTACAACTCCAAAAGACTCAAGACATAATCAAGACATAAAAGTACTATGTGTCATGGACAATCCCCATGCTCACCAAATAAACATAGTAAACAACAAGTCTCAACATAAAACTTCAAAACATAAAATGAAGATATAAGCATAAAAGCAGCATGCAAATCCAGCATCCAATCAAGGCAGCATAATATAACAGCAATCTAACTCAGCTCCGGCATCCTGCCGCCTGAGGTCTCAACATTACCTGACCCTGAAATAAGCATTCCCCAAACGTGGGGTGAGATCTCTAAACTAGAAATCTCAGTAAGACAAGGGGTCCTCAAGGATCTTCCACCCCAAGCTCACTTACATGTGCAATATAAGTTCAAAAAGCATTTATATCATTATCAGTTCCAAAACTATGTAGTGCAACAGATATCTATGGCATGTGTGGAATCACTATCTACTGGCCAGAGAAATGTAGGAATACGTCTATTCCCTACATGTAGTACAAGGAACATCGCTTGCACCTCACCCACAGCCTCACCCTCTTGTATGTTCTACATACTCAGGCTTACCGTATAGGTGGAACACCTCCATGCATATCAACAAGGCACTAACATATAATAGCTCAACAGCATTTTCAAAACATCAAAAGCATGTAACACAGCATGCATATACCATATCCCCATGGGACATGGTGGAACCACAACATGGCTAAACCGAGGACACGAAAGCTTACCTCTAAGCTAGTTATCCAATGCCACAAGCTCAAAGTCCAATCACAGCAGATCACAATCTGATATGGACAAAACATAAATCAATAACATGTACCACATGCATACAAATTAAAGACAACGCTTTTTCATTACGTTTTCAAGTCTTAAAGCTTCTAACAAAGCCACAAGCCCTTAATCCCATGATTCTGGCTTAATCCATTAACTACAGAAGTTCAACTTCATCAAACTAGGGTCCACAAGCCCCCAATAGCCTACTGTACACACAGCACAGCTGCTGTTCTGCGAAAACCCAGAATATCCGGATATCTCACTGTCCATATCCGGATATGCAATATCCGGATATACAGATTCACATATCCGGATATCCAATATCCGAATATCACAAAACCACGTATCCGGCTATCCAATATCCGGATATCAGTTCGACAGATATCCAGATATCTCACGACAGAATGCAGTTTTTGCATTTTCGTGAAGATATCCCTCAAAGGTTCCCTTTTTACCGATTTTAAACACCTAATCATGCATTTCTAGATGTGTTAAGCCTCTCCCAACAACAAGTTATCATCTTTTAACCTTAACATGCATCAAGCTACCATTTTTAAGCCTTAAAACTCAAGATCAAAGGTTGGTATACATACCAAAGGCCAAAACAGAGGTTCAACTGCTCAAGAAGCTCCCAAAACAGCTTCAACAGCTACTGGAAATATGGTGCACGAAAATGCTACACCAAGACTTGACCTTTCTACCCAAAGGTTGCTTCTTTAAGCAACAAAATGCCCAACTCAAGCTTCCACAATCAAGCCAACCAAGTCAGCCCCAAAACTATCACCAACAGCAGCTGGAGTACCACTGTAGAACACCCTCACTCACCCACAATGATGTCTCTCACTCTCACCAAGTGTTTAGGATGATGAAACAACCAAGAAAATGGGTTCAAGGTTGAGTTTTGGTCAAGAACAAGAGAAGAAAGCAATGGAACAGTGCTCCCTCCCAAGCTGATCAGCTCACTCACGAAGGAAATAAAAGAGTCTAGGGTTTTGTGCCCATAATGGGAGTATTTATAGCCTGAACACACTTAAACACACAATATTAACTTTAATTGCTACGCTTAGCATTTTAATCCCAAACTTTGGATTCTGAAACTACATAATTTTCTAAGAATTATCATATTTTTCTTATATTTTTCTGAGCACCTTTCCGGTACGCGCTTTTCAAAGCCAGTACCGGTTTCTAGCACCAGTTCTCATTATTTGGACTTGAAACTCGTTTTACAAGTCCTGCATGTTATTCTTGTACTTATCATGCACTTACAATAATTTTCCGGGATACTTTTTCGATACACTTTTATACCGACTAGCAGAACCGGTATCTGCACTTTTCTTCCGAAAAACGACTTTCAGCATTCTTAATCACTCATTATGATTATTAAGCCTGATAAATAATTATTAAGGTCGATTATGGAATCATTTCTTATTTTTGCATAATTAATTAATTAAATACCTTAATTAACGGTGTGGGTTCTTACATTCACCCCACCTTTTTAGGATTTTGACCTCAAAATCAGAAACATACCTGGTCGAAACTCGGGGTACTGCCGGAGAAGCTCGTCCTCACGCTCCCAAGTACACTCCTCAGGAGTCCTTCCGGTCCACTGCACCTTGACCATCGGAATGATCTTGCTCCTCAGCTGCTTCTCGCCACGATCGAGAATTCTGAGTGGTCCGACGGGAGTCTTTAGGTTCTCCCGAACCTCCACATCATCCGGTTGCACCACGTGAGACGGATCTGCTATGTACTTCCGAAGCTGAGACACGTGAAAGACGTCGTGGATGTTAGCCAGGTTCGGAGGCAAGGCAAGCCGGTAGGCAACAGGTCCTACTCTACCAAGAATCTGGTATGGCCCAATATACCGCTGGCTCAGCTTCCTCACTCCGAGTGCCCGACCTACACCGGTGACAGGTGAAAGTCTCACAAACACGTGCTCACCCTCACTGAACTCCAGCGGACGATGCTTAACATCATAGTAGCTCTTCTGGCGATTCTGCGCCTGCTTCAACTTTTCACGGATCATCTGGATCTGCAAGGTGGTATCCTGGACAAAGTCCATGCCAAAAAGCTCCTTATCCCCAACCTTAGACCAACAAGTAGGAGTCCGACACCTCCTACCATACAGTGCTTCGTAGGGCGCCATGCCCAGGCTAGCATGAAAGCTGTTGTTGTAAGAAAACTCAACCAACGGAAGGTACCTATCCCATGCCGAGCCCTGCTCTAACATGCAAGCTCGCAACATGTCCTCCAAGGTCTGGATGGTCCTCTCAGTCTGTCCATCAGTCTGAGGGTGATAGGCGGTACTCAATCTCAACTGCGTACCAAAAGCCTCCTGCAGCGCCTCCCAGAACCGAGAAGTGAACTTCGGGTCCATATCACTAATGATGCTCTCGGGCACCCTGTGAAGCCTCACAATCTCGCGGACATAAAGCTTGGCCAACTGCTCTATAGTGAAGCTCATCTTCACTGGAAGAAAATGGGCAGACTTCGTCAGTCTGTCCACAATGACCCAAATAGAGTCACAACCCGCCTGAGTCTTCGACAGTCCCACCACGAAGTCCATGGAAATACCTTCCCACTTCCACCGTGGTACTTCAAGAGGTTGAAGTTCACCAGACGGTCTCTGATGCCCAATCTTCACCTTCTGGCAAACCAAACACTTAGACACAAAGATAGCAGCATCTTTCTTCATGCCCGGCCACCAGAAGTTCTTCTTCAACTCTTGATACATCTTAGTAGCACCAGGGTGGATAGAAAACTGACCCTTATGGCCTTCTGCCATAATCTCCTCTGTCAACGAGCCTCGAGGAACAACAATCCTCTGCTGAAACAAAAGCACTTCATCATCATTCCAAGACACACCGTCTTGGTTCTTCACATAATCCAGACACTCTCTCTGAACTTGTGCCTCTTTAATCTTTTCAAGCAGCTCGTTCACAACATCAGATGCTTCCAATCCGAGAAGTACACTCTCACACGGAGCGGTCACTGCCAAGTTGCGGAACTTCTCAACCACATCAAAGTTACCAAGTAACAAACTGGATGAACTATTGGATTTCCGACTCAAAGCATCAGCTACCACATTGGCCTTGCCAGGATGATACCTTAGCTCGAAGTCGTAGTCCTTAATGAACTCCATCCATCTCCTCTGCCTCATGTTCAACTCCTTCTGGTCGAACAGGTACTTCAAACTCTTGTGGTCACTGAAAACCATAAACCCAAAGCCAAAAAGATAATGCCTACAAATCTTGAAAGCAAACACTATAGCAGCCAACTCCAGGTCATGAGTAGGGTAGTTCTCCTCATGAGGTTTCAACTGCCTCGAAGCATAGGCAATCACTTTGCCCAACTGCATCAACACACAACCTAGCCCCTTCCTGGAGGCGTCGGTGTAAAGCTCAATCTCAAGCGCAGGATCAGGAAGGACCAACACAGGAGAAGTAGTCAGTCTCTCCTTCAACTCCTAATGAGGTTTCATTTGCCTCGAAGCATAGGCAATCACTTTGCCCAACTGCATCAACACACAACCTAGCCCCTTCCCGGAGGCGTCGGTGTAAAGCTCAATCTCAAGCGCAGGATCAGGAAGGACCAACACAGGAGAAGTAGTCAGTCTCTCCTTCAACTCCTGAAAACAGACCTCACACTCGTGAGTCCACACAAATGGAGTCTCCTTCCGAGTAAGGCGAGTCAATGGCAAAACCATGGTGGAGAATCCCTTGATGAACCTCCGATAGTAACCTGCCAAACCCAGAAAGCTCCTCACTTCCGTAACTGTCTTGGGTCTCTCCCAATCCAGCACGGCCTCAATCTTGTTCGGATCCACTGCAACTCCCTCAGCAGAAATAACATGCCCAAGAAACTTCACAGACTTGAGCCAGAACTCACATTTGGAAGGCTTTGCATACAGCTTCTTTTCCTTCAGCACTTGCAGAACAGTTCTCAAATGCCCCACATGCTCCTCCTTCGTCTTGGAGTAAATCAAAATATCGTCAATGAAGACGATCACAAACTGATCCAGGTACGGCTGGAAAATCCGGTTCATGTAATCCATGAACACGGCAGGTGCATTGGTGAGACCGAACGGAATCACCAAGTACTCAAAATGACCATATCTCGAGCGAAATGCGGTCTTCGGGACATTATCCGGCTTCACCCGAATCTGATGGTATCCGGACCGGAGATCAATCTTGGAATACACACAAGCACCCCTGAGCTGATCTAACAGATCATCAATCCGAGGAAGACGATACTTGTTCTTGATTGTCACCTTGTTCAGCTGCCTGTAGTCGGTGCACAATCGCATTGTCCCGTCCTTCTTCTTCACAAAGATAACCGGTGCTCCCCAAGGAGACACACTCGGTCTAATGAGTCTTTCGCTGAAAGATCCTCAATATGCTTCTTCAGCTCTGCCAACTCCGGTGGCGACATCCGGTGTGGAGCTAAAGAGATCGGCCCCACACCAGGCAATAGATCTATGGAGAACTCTATCTCCCTCTGTGGCGGAAACTCAGGAATCTCCTCGGGAAACACCTCAAGGAACTCCCTCACCACAGGAATGCCGGTGATATCCTCCTGTGTACCACTCACCAAACCTCCCAACATGACATAACCAAATGCCCCTGCTCTCAAGGCTCTCCTAGCCTGCAGCAACGAAATGTACAGCGAGGAACTGGCTGTGGAATCACACGGAGACAACACTACACGCTTGGCACAACAATTAATCATCACACAATTTCTGGACAGCCAATCCATGCCCAGAATAACCTCCAAGTTGGCCATCGGCAACCCTATCAGATCTACCGAGAACTCACGGCCATCCCACTGAAACGCCACATCACGATGAACAGTGGTAGCATCACATCTTTCTCCGGTGGCGGTAGTCACCCGCATCGGTGGAGAAAGCACATCACTGGGCAACTCAAGCCCCACAGCAATCGGGGTAGCAACAAAAGAATGCGTAGCCTCAGAGTCAAACAACACATCAACAGCTGATGAACCAATCGTAACAGTACCTCTGACAAGGTTCGGAGCTCGATCCGACTGCTGACGATCCAAAGTATACACTCTCCCAGAAGATGGTGGCACTGCCGGTGCCGAAGCAGGTGGAAGGGGAACCATCTGAAGTGGCACTGCCTGCACTGTAGTATCCCTCGTCGTCGCCGACAGACAATCTCTGGAGAAGAGGCCCTCCTTGCCACACTGAAAGCAAATCAACTGGCCAGTAGAACACGGCCCAAAATGAGTCTTCCTGCATCCCGAACACCTGGGAGCAGGAGGTCTCGCTGCACTCCCCTGAGCAGAAGTCCTCCTGAACTGACTCGGCGCCTGCCGAGCTGCCAACGGTTTACCCTTGCCCTTGTTCCCAAACTTCCTATCTCGCCAAGTAGTGGAACTACCAGCTGCAACCTTCGTCGCCTCAGCAACCTTGGCCCTCTTGGCCTTACTCGAGCTGTAGTAATCTTCTATATCACGACACTGCTGAACCAGTGTCCCAAAATCTCTAGAAGCAGAACCAGCTAGATAACCAGCAATATCCTCACTAAGTCCCCTGCGAAACTTAGCAGCCAAAAATGTAGGAGTAGGCCTCGCCATCCTGAAGTGTGCAAACTTCACCAACTGGTTGAACTTGGCTAGGTACTCGTCCACAGACAACGAGCCCTGAACCAATCTGTCAAACTCTCCCTGCTGCCTTTCCTGAGCGTCATATGGAAAGTACTGACCCAAGAAGAAATCCTCAAACATAGGCCAAGTCATCACATGACCCTGCATCTCGTAGACATGAGAAAGGTTTGTCCACCACTCATGGGCATCGCCCTCCAGCATGTAAGTAGCGACCATCAACTTCTGCGGATCTGTGCACTGCATGACCTGAAAAATCTTGTCCAACGCCTGAAGCCAACGTGCAGCAGCAACAGGATCAAAGGATCCATCAAAGGCAGGTGGCTTATGCTTACGGAAAGCATTCAGCCGGCGATCGATCTCATCACGATCCTCAGCAAAAATAGGGACGGTCTGCATGGCCCCCGTAAGATGACTGCCATCTCCCATCTAACTCTGAGAGTCATCCTGCAGACTGGGTGGAGGTGGTGGTGCTGGTGGCGGTGGAGCATGACCAACATCAGGGCCATTCCTCATCTCCTCCAACATGACTCTAAACATCGTCATGTTCGCCAGACGGTTGGCCTCCAACACGTCCTCTGTGGCCTTCCTGTTCGCCTCTCTGACGGCGTGCAGCATGGCCTGGTTTGCCATTCTCATGGCCTCCTGGTCGGCTAGTCGGGCCGCCTGCATCTCAGCCAATGCAGCCAGGACAGGATCGGGCCGATCCTCTGAAGTCTCGCGGTTTCTCCCGGGTCTTACCATGATTCTGCACAAGGTACACAAATTATGAGTTGATCAGGCCCACGCAATGTGGTCACATATGCATTATCATAATAATACTCGACAGAGCAAACACACAAAACAGACACAACCAAACATCCTAATCATTGCAATACATACAGGCTTTTCCCTTGAACCGTTGCTCTGATACCATAAAATGTAGCACCCCGTGTATACCCGGAATATTAACATTACATCGTATTAAGCGGTGCTTAATTAAAAATGCGGAATATTCTTTTTCTTTTCAATTATGACGTCATTATCAGTTACCAACTGGATTACTTAATCAATTTCATAAAATAACGCCTCTATGTAAATTGCAATACGACATCTACTGAAATACCTCAATATATAGATAAAGTGTGTATCTAAATCACAGCATTACATCAAGTAATCCGGACAAATATCCTGATACATTATTACAACTCCAAAAGACTCAAGACATAATCAAGACATAAAAATACTATGTGTCATGGACAATCCCCATGCTCACCAAATAAACATAGTAAACAACAAGTCTCAACATAAAACTTCAAAACATAAACTGAAGCTATAAGCATAAAAGCAGCATGCCAATCAGACATACCAATCAAGGCAGCATAATATAACAGCAATCTAACTCAGCTCCGGCCTCCTGCCGCCTGAGGTCTCAACATTACCTGACCCTGAAATAAGCATTCCCCAAACGTGGGGTGAGATCTCTAAACTAGAGATCTCTATGGCATGTGTGGA
>NW_026897290.1:0-30591 GCF_033153095.1 Gastrolobium bilobum | reverse complement strand
TGAGTCAATAAAGACGAAATCCATACTTAATACAGGCTTACCAGAATGAGTAAGTCAAACCGAGCATGCGTCATCAAGAATGACATAAAACGGAGTTCGTACAATGCTTTGACCTCGGCCAGGTCATGAATAAAAAACTTGTACGATGCACGGGTTTAGTTAATTACGTTGGGTTGAAAGATTACACCAATGAATGGCATAAGATGCTCGAATAAAATTTAACCAGTCTAAAACTCGTGGAATGCACGGGTTAAGTACATGCATCCAAGTTGACATTACATCCGGTAAACTCGGAGTTCCACTTGGATAAGGTTTATTACATAACTCGGGAACCCGTGCAGGAACGACAACCCGATTTGCGACTCAGATAACATGTTGAGGGGGAACTCGGACAAGGTTTAACGTATGCATAAAGAAACTAAGTTATAAGCTTAGATAATGCAAACACGAGCTAAACTTTTCACAAAGTGAATGCGGCTCTGTAAAAACATACCGAGTTATGCAAAATCAAAATACCTAGATAAATGCATCTATGGTAAATTCGAGAAGTACGAAGAAAATAGAAATGCTTAATGAGCAAAATTAAAAACCGGAGTAAACCGGCAATATTCCGAATGACCCAAAAAGGGGCCCAAAGACCCCAGCGAAATTATAAGTATAACCGGCATCCCAGACCTTCATGCAACAAGAGTATCAGGATGAGTGTTAACCTCTTCACCCGCCTCGACCATGGTTTCCTCCCTGCATTCTGTCCGAGTCACAGAATCACAAGGAGGAGATTCGGGGGGAGGACCAACAATCGCGCCTTGGTTGACGTATGCTTTGGGATGTATCCCAGTTGTAGCAAATGCCAAATCCGGGTTGACAACCTTCAACTGACTTAAAGCGGTTTTGAAGGAGCCCACTACAGATTTTTCAAGTTCAACTCGGTAGTTTTCTGCAGTAGATCTGGCTTCCTTCAACTCTGCTTCAGCTTTCTCATACATGATCTTGAAATCGCTCAGCGATTTGTGGTTGAATGCATGTACGGCTTGCAGTTCATTATGCTCATGTTGCAGGTTGGTGAAGTTTTCTTTCGTCTTCGCTAACGCCAGAGCTGCCTGGTCCTTTTCCTCTTTCACTAGGGACAACTCAGCAAGGGCCTTAGTCTTCTCACCCTGACACGTATTCAGTTCATTAATGGTGTGAAGATAATCGTTCTTCAAAGAGAGAAGCGACCTAACCATGGTCAACATCTTCATGCAACTAAGCTCCATGTCCTCCAACTCCCTTATCTGTGTGGAGGTAAAAGGAGAAGAGTTGAAGAAAATCTCGGGGGGACAAACAGCATCCCGAAGACCACCGGTAAAGCCAAATTTCCACAAAGCATGCTTGAAAACGCCGGACGGTGGTGGGGGCATACTGGACATCAGCACAGCCTGGGTAGAGGTCAGGATACCCTTATCCGGGTTCCCCTTGGCCTTATCTACAGGAACCCCTTTGTTCTTCTCGGTGCTAACGACAATAGTCTTCTTGGCTTTGTCTTCGGGAGCCTTTCTCTTTCTACCTGAAGAATTGCCAGCCGCCCCCTTTGCGCCCCGGTTTAAAACCGACAGCCAGCTGGGTTGGTTATCTTTTTGGCCTTGCTGCTTATCTCATTGTTGGTCGGCCATGCTGGGAACTGCGAAGAAAAGCGGAAACCACAGTCATAAAATGCAGTGACAAAAAGCTACAAAGGTAAAGGCAAACATACTTAATTCTGCATCGAGCTGCTCTTGAGACTTATAAATCAAATAGGCGACACTGGCAGGTTTGCGTGATTGCAAATATTAACCAATGGCGATGGCAGCATTGATGTCAGTAGGGTTTAATTCAGACTCATTAAAGCGGTAACTTGAAGGGGGAAATTGAAAATGGTCAGATGACCAACACAGAGGAAACTTTCCCTCCACATCCTTGGCACCGTGGTTATGGAGAATCCATACCTCTTTGCCAGGATGTGCAGAAACTTTAAAGAACTGGTCTTTAAAGTTCTTAAAAGACTCAGTGTAAACGCGAAAGAGTCTACGACCAGGAATGTCACGTATGGTAACCCAACCTTTTCATTCGGGTGGTTCGCGACCAGTTCGACAGGAAGCAACTTGGAAATAATAAAAAAAGACGGAGACAGAAGGGGGGAGCAAGGTAAGCACAAAAATGTTCAAATGCCTTAACAAAACCCCAGCCGTTGGGATGAAGTTGAGTGGGTGAAAAATGAAGATGATTAAGAACATCCATTTGGAACTCGGTCAAAGGAAACCGAATACACAGCTGGCTAATAACATCACGATGAAAGAAAAAGAAAGAAGGGTTCTCTTCTGCTCCCCCAGAACAAACCGGCTCATCTTCCCGGGGTGGAACTATGTCATAATTTTCTAACTGCCCAACAGGAAGACCCGCCACATCATCCGAACTCATTTCGAAAGTGGTGTTTAAGACCTCATAGGTCACCCACGGAAACTGGGACACAAGAGAAGAAGGAGGGGACTCAAAACACGACTCATCAGAACCTGACTCATCTATAGCTTCTTGAGCGAAAGATGCCATAAAACCTAAAAACAAGAAAAGACAAGAACCAGGAAAGAATCAGAATACCTGAATCGCAAAGGCTATCAGAAGAATCACTAGATGAAGATGATGACGACAGATCGAAAATCATAATATGATCATTTGCTCTTCCTGACGCAAAAATAGATTTATCTCCATGCCGGCAAGTGGCCAACATAGACTCGGCCAAAGAGTCGCAACCTTGCTCGACAAGCTTTGAACTCAAGAAAACGCAAGAGTAGCACGAGACACTCCTTGGGAAAGAGGAAGAGTATGGGACAACTTGGATGTTGGAAAGAGATCTCGAAGGACTCGTAGGTCGGCTAGAAGGCCCAACTCCGGGCTGGGGAAATGGGTGTGAAGCACGCCTGTTTTCGTTATCCCTAACCAGGCGTGATGAGCCTCTACCCCGGGGATGCCCCAACCCTCTATTGGACATCCCGGACACTCTCCGAGATCTACCACCACGGCAACCTCGAAGCATAGCTTCCTGTTCTTCTTCTTCGGTCCTGGGATTCCCCCAAAGCCAAAAACGAGCACCGGGAGGAATCTTTTTGAAAAAATCAGGATCTTCCTCCCTCTTCCCTTTAAAACACAGCTAAAGAAGGAGGGTTTTCCCCCCTCTTTTGGTCAAAAAACTGAAAAACGCTAAATGTCAAATAGCAAAGGGAGGCGAAGAAGGAAGGCAAGGTGATAACCACCAGAACGACAGGAGGGAACACACAAGTTCTGAAAGATGCAAACTATGGAAGTATTTCATAGGTTCTGGAGAAATAACAAAAAATCGACGAAGGAAAATATGCAACTTCAAATTTAAAAAGCATGCTAGCGAACAAATGTTCAAATGCAGAACCGCAAAACAGAAGCAACAAAAGAATGGAGATGTTTGAAATACCTGTTGACAGAAAGATGAAAGACTGAGACTGAAATGCTGGGAGTAAGCATAATGAGGTTGATGCCCAATGCTCAAAAGGCAAACGAAAGCATGTAAGGGGAAACTGAGGCTTATATAGCCATGACTAGTGACCATTGGGGTTGTGAATAGCAAAGGTCAAGGCTATTTAGGTCTTTCCGCTCCTCGAATCATAACTGCCACAATCGTGGGAGGAAACCGCAATTATCATAAGCTGAAACCACAGCACGGAGAAAGCCAAGGGACAGGGGCATTACTGCCAATTCGCTTCAAAAAGCAATGATTAGACAACTGAAACGATGCTGCAATAAATGCGCACGAAACGCGACAACGGCTGCAGCACGCTAAAGCATGCGGGCTGTACCACGTGGCAGAATGAAATAAGTACAATTCATAAACCAACAGATAAGACAAGATATATACATATGCAACCGTCAACCGAGTTAAACACCTGATGCTTGGGGCAACTCGATAGTCGAACCACGACTACTAAAGCTCATATGTTACCCGGTTACTATGTAAATGCCTCGTCGGGTTCATGCACAACCCGTCGACCAAGTAAAAAAGCATAAACACATATTCCGAGTAAAGGTATACCGCTTGAGGGCAACCCGCCAGTTGGATTCCAACAACTTAAGTGTATCCCTAACCCGCAGTAGGAACATGGTTGATGCTCAACCTGCAAATATATGGAATGAATGAAAATCATCCCTGGCATAAGCCATGAACTCGGAATAAACATAAACGCTGACATTGAGGGACAACGCGACCGACGGATCCCGGGAGCTCAAGATTATACCCAATCCAGAAATAGGGGTATGAGAAATATCTCACCGGGTTGAGGCTAAACCCGTCGACATAAGGGAGCAAGAGACACCCCGCGTGGAAAAAATTCCAGAATATGAGGAGCATGCAAAGTTTGCAAAAACGCAAACACATTCAGGGGAAAAAACCTGAAGAGATGCACACATAAGTCCATCCCGACTACCCGGATGCCCAGGTAGCCGGGCTGAGGGGCAACTGTTATGGACCCATATAAGGGGCCCATCAAGTGGTAAGCCCAACAAGGGGCAATCCAAGATATGAATCAATATTAATCATGGATAGATATCCATCAAGGATACTAATCCTAATACGACAGCATAGCAAGCAGGCCTGGGCCCTTACTAGAGGCACCAAAGGCCCATCCTCTCTACCCACAGGTAACCTCTATAAGTACAAGATAAACCCTAAAGGTACGGTATGCTCTTTCTCTTACTGTTATGTTGTCACTGTGCGCACACACACCCCATTGGCTAACGCTGTTATAGTATTCTGTGCACAGTGATCTGCTTGACTCAAGGGTATCTCATTCATAGATACCTTGGAGAGGGCACTAGATCCAAGAGAAACATACCTTGAAAAATTAAAATATTATAAGGAGAAAGACTATTATAACCTTGAAATAAATTATAATTACAAAAATATCTTATTTCCTCCCCCAAAATGATGTCATTTTTGGCTTAATGTAGATAATTTATCTACATTAACTGTAGAAACAACGAACCCAATATTTGATTTATTATTCCCTAACTACTTGCGAAAACCTTATTTCCAGCTACCCAAAAGTATGTCGTTTTGGGTGTTAGGAGAAATAATATGGGGTATTTTGGTAAAATTCATATAATAAGTAAATAAATAACGGGTAAAAGATTTCTCCAGTCAATGGAGATAAATTTATCTCCAGTGAGCCCAAAACGACGTCGTTTTGGGACTGAAATCAAGGTATTTTTGTAATTCTAATATATTGCAGGGTTATATTAGTCTTTATCATTATAATTTTTTGAGTAAATACCATTTTTGGTCCCTAACAAAAAACACGGTCCCCACTTTAGTCCCTTACAAAAAAAAAAATTAGTCAGTTGGTCCTTAACAAATTCAAAGTGGACCCATTTAGTTGAAATTGTGGTCATTCACAATTTCAAAAAAGACCCATATTAGTCCCTCAAAAGGACTAAAATGGGTCCACTTTGAATTTGTTAGGGACCAACTGACTAATTTTTTTTTTGTAAAGGACTAAAGTAGGGACCGTATTTTTTGTTAGGGACCCAAAAGGGTATTTACTCTAATTTTTTAATCTTATAACCCAAAACAAGTTCATTGGAGATAACTTTATCTCCAGTGACTAGAGAAATACTTTTCCCATAAATAAAAGTATCAAAACACCCTTCATTAATTCTCCTAACACCCAAAACGACATAGTTTTGCAGTGGTCCGAGATAAGGTTATCTCAAGTAGTTGGAGAAATATTTTTCTCATAAAAATTCAAAGGTGGATCAATGGTGATAAAGAAATATAGAGAAATATGATATCCATTTTTGACCAATTAAATAAGGAAAATAAATATGCAAAACGACGTAGTTTTGAGTTATTAAATGACATGACAAATAATTAATCCACATATATATATATATATATATATATATATATATATATATAGGATTAATCTTTTCTCATTTTATATAAGAAAATTTTCTTATGTTACACATATAATTAAAAGGTTAATTCATCTTTATTTTTTTGTCTTTTCAATTTTTTATGGACCCACTTATATATTGAGTGTGTCACATGAGAAAATTTCATGAGAAAATTAATCTCCATATATATATTTGGTGTAGGTGAAACTATAATAGGTTTCTAGTTTGAGAGGTTCTCTCGTCCATGTTAATCTCCGACTTTCTGTATGAAAATAATATAATACTATCTATCTGAAATAAATAATAATAGACTCCTTGCTTTAAGATATGGTTGTTGAGATTATGGGACTCAACAATTTTTTCTGTGTACTCGTAGAACTAAACGTTTGGGGATTTAACAGCTCGGTCTGTTGAAACCAACGTGTACTCTCTCATGTTTATCCACTTAGCGTGGGGTTTTGCATATCCAAATATATAGAGTTGAATGAATAAGGAATTAACGTTAGCTGTAAATGGATTAACCTACATAGCCATATCATCTAGTTTATATTAGGTCAGATTTAGCTTATTATAACATATTTAGGGTTTAAAAAAATCTAGAGTAAATATTTTTTTTGGTCCTTAACAAAAAATACAGTCCCCATTTTAGTCCCTTACAAAAATAAATTAGTAAGTTAGTCCCTAACAAATTCAAAGTGGACCCATTTAGTTAAAATCGTGGTCCCTCACAAATTCAAAAAAGACCCATATTAGTCCCTCAAAAGGACTAAAATGGGTCCACTTTGAATTTGTTAGGGACTAACTGACTAATTTATTTTTGTAAGGGACTAAAGTGGGGACCGTGTTTTTTGTTAGGGACCCAAAAAGGTATTTACTCAAAAATCTATTTAGAAAGCAGGTCATAGACTTTTTTTGTACATGTAGGGTTTATAAATCTATAGACCGGCCTATATCATATTATTTATTTTAAATAAAATAAATAAAATTATTATTTTGAAATTTTGAATAATAAAATAATATTATTTTAGTTATTTATTTAATATGGAATGTTTAATGAGCTTAAACAAACTAACAAGCCTAAGTCAAAGCTTTTATTTTTTAAATATAGGTCAGATCAGACTTATAATTTGAGCCTACAAAAACTTACATGCGCAGACTGAAAGTTTTTTATACAAATCTAACATATTTAAGTCAAAACCTAGTTTAACCTAATCTATTTACTCCCCTAATTAACGTTGTACAATGACTAATTTCTATAATTTTTGTCATGGTAAATGTTTAATCTTAACACTCGCTAAGCATATAGTACGCGTTTATTTGTGCCCAATTGATCATGGATACATATAAAATTAATAAATAATTATTATATCATTTTATATGTGAAACATATTAAATTTAATAAATAATTAATATGAACAATTATGATTAGATAAGGAATAAAGACCTATCTCATTTATAGTGGTTATGTATTATAAATGTTTATATTTATTAGAGTAAATATCCATTTTGGTCCTTGATAAAAAACTCGGTACCAATTCTAGTCCCCAACAAAAATACCTACGTCCACGTTGCTCACAATCATTTGGAGAAACCAATTAAACGTTAAGTTGTCCTTCCCCCTTAATTTCTTCATAGGAACGCCGTCGTATGGTGTAGGGTTATGCTTAAACCAGAAAGAAGGGGATTGAATCGAAGATTGAACTTTTGAATTTGGGGATTACTGATTTAGGGATTATCCTTGATTTTGTGCGTTATTTGAAACTTAGTGTTTAGGAGATGAATATTTCTTCTGGGAGTTATAGTTCATTTGGGTCCAAAAGTGAAAGAACAAGAGCTGCTCCATTGTATAAATGTGGGAGGCACAATGCTGTTTACACCTCCAAAACCATTAGAAACCCAAATAGAGCATTTTTTGGGTGTCCCAATTTCAAGGTGAGGTATTTTTTTGCATGCGATCTTTGTCTAAGTTGAATGTTATTAACAGTTTGGTTTAATTTTGTGTTAGGAAAAGAAGTCACACTGCAACTTTTTTACATTGGTGGATGATGCTACATCTGATACAATGGAGCTGGAAGATTAGAGAATTAATAAGCTAGAGTTGAATGTAGCTGAAATGGAATTCAAGTTGAACTTTGTGGACATGAAGCTCAATGATGAACTGCAGCTGGAGATGAATGACCACAAAAAGAAGATTAATGAGCACCATATAAAGATTAATGAACTATCAATGAAGATGCAGGCAAAGTTTGAAAGGGTGGATAAGGAAATTAAGCATGTGTGTAGGTGTGCTAGGGTGTTTGCTGGATCCATTATTGTTGTGTTTGTAATATGTATATATCTTGCAAGTAGGCTGGAGTGAAATAAAAAATGTGGTTCTGTTGAGATTTGCTGGTGTATGTACCATTACATGTTGTAACAATTTTGGAATGTAAAGATTTGTAATGTAAGGACCGGTGTTGAAATATAATGAATTATTGTTCATGCAATGTATAGCATGGCTTATGTATTTAAAGTTATGTTTATTGGCACAAAGTGTTGTATAAACTTGATGGAGATAAAAAAGATTGAAAACACTGTATGAACACTAAACTAAGAATGTGATGGTGTGAATTATGCAGAAGTTAATTGTGTTAGTCATGACTGATATCAGCATGTACAAGGAGAAATGACATTGACGGTCTGTTAATAGCAAATGGTGGCACTAGTGTTAATAGAACTTTAGCAGGGACTAAAAAGAACCTGATAAAATTGTTAGGCACCATAATGGACCTATGTGTTAGAAAACAAGGACTAAAAAAGTCCTTGATAAAAAATGTTAAGGACTTATAAGGGAATTGAAAGTGTAGTGAAGTGAAGCTACACATGACTAAAAGTGTAGTGAACTGAAAGCATGAACTGAAAGTGTAGGACTATAATGTACCTATGATTTGATGATGGATGATAAGTGCACTGAAGCTACACATGACCCTTAAATGGACACAACAAACAGAACAAAAATACCATTGTTGACATAAACCAGAAAGTGTATCAGTAGACAGATGGTGTGGACCAAATTTTAAAAATTGCACATTGAATACAGTAATGACAGCAAAGACAGATGGTAACCAAACATTTCGCATTCATTTCATCACATCCTAGTTATAATTACTAACCATGGCAAACATAACACAGTCACACACAAAAATTCCACTAACATATTTCCATGAAGGCCAATACATATGTGTTCCAAAAAAGCATAATATTCCTACTAACTATGGCCATAACCAGAGGCATACAAAAAATGGCCTAATGACATATTTCAACATGGTCAATACTGAAGTATTTCAAAAATATACCCTAATTACAATTCCAATCAATTCCTATATCAAAGGCATCCAAAAAATGGCCTAATGTCATTGATTACATAGTATTCCAATCAATTATGTGGTGCTGGTCTTGGTGGCTTGAACCCTGGTGTAGACATGAAGCTCATGAATCTGGCCCTGGTGCCACTACTTGTTGTAGTTACTGTCCCATTGGTCACAACCTCAGTAGGATTGCATGGAGGTGGGATGCTGCCTCTTGATGCTCTTGAACTTGGTTGAGCCTCAATTGTTGCATTCTGGCTGCTTTTATCTGGTACAGGGCATCCTTGAGTCATGACTATTTCTTCAACTCTCCTTGATTGAATTTCAACATTAACTGGTTTATGCTTTGATCTTGAAGGAGCTACAGGTCCCTTAAATGTCTTTGGGTAATGACCAGTCTCACCACATTTGGAGCATTGAACTATGTAAGACTTTTTCAGTTTCTTGTTGGTCTTCATAATCTCTTCAGTTGGATCCTTCTTGCGATGCTTTTTAGGACGTCCAATAGGCCTTTTCAAGCGTGGAGGAACTGGTTTTGGGGCATCACATGCAGGCCAAAACTGTTGACTGGTTGAGTATATGTTCATATATGGCATGCAGAGCATCCACTATCATCCATTGGTGAACATGATTTTCTACAGGTTCATTCTTATGTGCAATGGCAGCAATAACATGTTCACATGGCAATCCAGTCAACTGCAAAATATTACAACTACAAGATTGGTTTGTTAAGTTCACCCCAACCCGTTGACCCTTTCCAAAGACTTCATACACATCTTGGACCAAGTTTTCAGTCCATGTAGGTGTCCAAGAATTGCTGGCAACCTTCAACCGATCCAGCCTCTTCTGCTGTGCAGGTGCAATCTTGCCCCTGAATGTTTGCAGAATCCTTTTGTATGCTGCCATCCTTTGCATTAAGTAACATCTTAATTCCTCACACAAAGTCATTATAGGTTTGGACCTGTAATTCACAATCTTTGAATTTCACACCTCAGCCATGTTATTTGTAATGTTGTCACATTTAGGCCAGTGACTGTAGTATGCCTTAACCCAACAAGAAGGATCTATATTGTCAAGATACTTCCAAGCTGGTTCATTTAAGGTCTTCAGCCTTTGCATAGCCTTTTAAATAGGTTGGGGGGTCACTTGCATTTGGCAAGTGGATCAGGGGTTGCTTTTCAATAGCTCTGCAAGATATTCCCTTAGTTTACCATATTGTTCCTTCTTACAACCTTCAACCATGCCTTTGGCTTTTTCAGAGCCTTGCTTACTTTCTTCAGAATTAAGTGAACATTGTATTCCTCCTTCATGTGTTCAAATGCCTTCGACCTTGACATCTTGGGTTGTGTCAATATCCTCTTCGCTAATTTCTTGGCCACCCAATCTTGAGTAGCCCTTTTATTCTGGAATACTCTGCAGCATGTGTTAGTCTCGTTAAATGTTTTTATTTGGGATGTGCTTAGCTTGGTGTTCCAAGCACAATACACCATCCATTCACAGTCTTCAATACTGCATTTGGCTTTTACTCTGACCTTGTCATTCTTAACCCAGATAAACTGCCTCCCAAGACTAATATTATAGTCTTTCACTACAGATTTAAATTGCTCCAAATTCATAAACTCTATGCCTAGTTCTAAATAGACATGCCCAAAGGAAGCTTGTTCATTAAACTTTGGCAATGCAGGTCTAACATTTTCATCATCATCACTTGAAGGAGGAGTCCGTAATTCCTCAAGAAGATAGGTATATCCATCTTCTTCAAATGACATTAGGTCTTCCTCTTCATCAACTTCTTCAGATTCAGAGTCTTCATTGCTGCCATCCTTCTTGTATGCCTTCTTCCTGGGGGTATGTTTTGCAGGCCTTTTTTTCCCACCAATGGTACAGTCTGTTCTATTTCATCATCTGAATGGTCCTCAACACCTAGGGGGAGGCTTGTATGCCTCATCTTCTGCACTCTCATATGAATCTGAATCTGAGGAAGCAACCTCATCATCTGAATGGTCCTCAACACCTAGGGGGAGGCTTGTATGCCTCATCCTCTGCACTCTCATATGAATCTGAATCTGAGGAAGCAACCTCATCATCTGAATGGTCCTCAACACCTAGGGGAGGCTTGTATGCCTCATCCTTTGCACTCTCATATGAATCTAAATATGAGGAAGCAACCTCATCATTTGAATTGTCATGTTCGGATAAATTACCACCATCCTCTGCACTCTCTTGCTCATGATTCACCCCAACACCATGTGAAATCTCTTGATCCGAATTAACCCCATGATCATGTGAAATCTCATGATCCGAATTCACCCCATCATCATCCTATGCATGGTCCTCATTATATGTGGAATTAACCACATTATCCTCTGAACTGTCATGTTCAGGTGAACCAAACTGAGGAATTGAAATGCAGTCTTCAAAATACACATGTATCTCATTGCCATTACCTAAAGCAACCTCACACATGGCACTATTGTGAAAAATCGGCAAGTGTACCGATCTTTCCAAATAATAAAATGATGAGTAGAGTATTGTTTCCACGAGAATTGAGGCACCGAAATTATTATAACTATTCCTCTCTTGTTGGATTAATAAAATTGGTTTGAGAACAATTGTAAGTTGTGAAAATTTTGAACAATTTAAAACAGTGTAATTAATTCAAGAATTCTTTAGAAATCTTGAGTATAACAGATTAAGATTGAAAAAATATTTAAGAGAATATTGCGGTAAAGAGATGCCAACATCTTTATGATCCCCACCTTGCAATCTGAATTAATGTTTACATCTAATTTAACCATTGATCAAACAATTCACCATCTTTTAATTGATTTGTTAAGCCTCAATTCCTTAGTGATCTTAACTTTATTAACCCTATTAGAATCCTAATCTCTTAGAAATTCCTTTTTAGGTTAAACTTTTGAATCAGTGAATCCTTAACGTTTGCAGTTCATGTAGCCTATCCCTAGTGCATACATGAATAGTTACTTTCCTTTTTGTCTAGAATTATAATCCCAATATCCTTATTGAAAACCCTAATCCTCGCAATCCTGATAGAGTGATCAATTCTAGAAGAATTAAAAGATGAAGAGCAAAGGAAAATAAATTCAATTAGAATAAACAAATATAAAAATTAATCAAACTACAAGGGGTTCACATCAAGGGTTGTGACCCTTACCACAATAATAAAAGACTAGCCAGACATATTCATGTCTGACAATTCAAATATAAAAAAGAAAAGAAAGTTACTATCATACACCAAGAACGATGAATTGCTCCCTTGACGTACTCCTCTAACTCGAATCCTTGTTTTTCTCTTTGTCGTACTATTGATCGATTTCGCCCCTCTTGCTGTTCAGCATCCTTTTTATATTCCTCTCATGCGTTGTTCCAAAATTGCCTTTCAAAACACGCGGTCAGGTCTTTCCGCAACTTGGCGCAGAATCGCGCCACCACAGCGCAGAATCGCGCCAACCTTCAAAACACGAGGTTAGGTTCCCGCAAACTGGCGCGGACTCGCGCCACCACGACGTAGAATCGCGCCAAGTTTCTGGAAAATGGCAGAAGCACTATTGGCGAACTGGCACGGAATCGTGCCATCACTGTGCTGAATCGCGTCAACTTTCTGGAAAATGGCAGAAGCACTATTGGCTCAAGATCGCGCCACCATCCACGCGTTTTGCGCCAGACTCAGCAACTTCAACTTCTCTCCTTCACTTAATTTTTGGTGTTTCCTGCTATTAAAATACATAAATTGAGTGAGAGAATGATTGAGAAGGAATAATAAGTATTTATAACATTTATGACTATTTTTCAATCATTATTGATTAATTCCTTGCTTCTTTTAGCTTAGAAAGCATTATATGCTAGACGCATATCAGGCACATACATCAGAATCGGTACTAAGTGGTCTGAGGCCTTGTTCCAAATCGGGTTCACCAGTCTTTAGCCACATCATCTTTTTGCATTTTTCATACCCAAATTGCTTAAACAGAGTGTCAAGCTCACGCAAATTGCATAATCAATATCCATCTCAGGCAGTGAGCCCACTCTCCCATTTACATAGGTAAGCACTCCATCTTCATCTCTTATTAAAACACCACCAAGATGATAAACAATCGTTATATATTCAGACATCTGTACAAACAAAAAAATGTAACTTTCCTTAATCCAATGACTACTTCAAAAATGGGTTCGTACTTATAAAACAAAGGCAAGACATGTGGACCACTTAAACAATAAAAAAAACAAACAAACAAACAAATAGAACATTCGATTTTTTTCAACAATTTGCATGTGGTTTGTAATTGTTCATGGGTCAACCATGGACCACTTTACTCATACAGGGACCACATCACACTCGGTAAGCATTTGTTTACTCTAAACCCTAAAGTGAAACATGGACCACATTGTCCATTGAGCATGCAAAAAAGAAACACGCATTAAACAACAGAAACTCCATGGGGACCACAGACAACAAATAGCAACTACAATAAAAAGTGTTCCAAAATAGTCTCTTACCTTTTTTGGACGGAACGATGAGCCTCGCACCAAACCAAAGGTATTTTTTCCTCCACTTTCCTCCGATTGTTGAACCACTGTAGAATCAAAATGCAGGGATATGTTGACAGAACGATCTTATTCCTTCTCAACAATGAAGCGTCGAACTTTCAAGAATGGGAAATGGTAAAGTGAACAACGGTTAGGTGATGGACACTTTTGGGTTTCTCATTGTTATTCTGAGCAACGTGGAAGCAATTTTATCCAGACGACGTCGTTTTCTCTCCAACGTGGCAGTGAGCATGGCCATTAATGTTACACATCAGCTCCATCAGTGACGTCGTCTATTTGAGACTAACAGAAGGACTGACGTGGGATCTATTTGTCTTTGTTGGGGACTTCCAAGCTAATTTATTTTTGTAAGGGACTAGAATGGACACCAAATTTTTGGTTAGGGAGCAATTTGAATATTTACTCTATTTATTATTTTCCTATTCGAAATCCAGATTTCACTAAAAAATATCTCCCAAATGTATACAGAGGTTCCACGTGCCATACATCATTTTTATGTAAAATGCTTCTGTGTTTTGAGCAGATCGAGGAAGAGTTTAACTAGTAATAAATTTTGCGATTTGCATTTATCATTTAACATGACACAAGAAAGTTTTTTAGACACAACATTTTGTGGGATTCACACTTTTTGAAGCAAAAAAAAAAAATTACGGAACGCAAAACAAATCTCTATAACATTACACAATCACATTTTCTACAACATAACTCTTACAAAACCCAAAAACTTTACGATGGAAAAAATTGTAGTTCTTCTCACAGGGTTATCAGTATGACAGGGTTACAGGGAAAGGATAGCAGAAGCAAAAATCAGTCATACATGACATCCACGTGCTTCGTATGCGATAATATGTAAGATTTCGGCGCATCACATTGTTGTTCTTGTGATCTTATCCACATCAATTTGGCAACGGGTTTTAGTCATTTTCGTGCTGTAAATAGTACCTTTCTTTTGTTAAAAAAGTGGGGTCCGTATAAATTGTTGTCTCCAATTTTCGTGCTGGCAACTTATCACCGGGTCCCATTTTTCTCTCCGGTTTAACTTTTATATTTTATATTCAGAATTTTGAATTATAAATTTTGTTTTAATTCTATATTTATTTCGGTTTTAATTTTATATTTGTTTTACTTCAAAATATCGAATCCATGATTAAAATATCGAATTCTATAGTTATTTCCGCTCATATAGTTATTTAGAAATTTTTCCATGATTAAAGTTTGAAAGAAAAATAAATGAGTTTTAATTGGCATTTTTTGAAAGAAATAAGTCTGTTATGGACCTGACAAAGGCCTACATTCTAAAAGGCCCAAATAGGACTAACAGCTAAGAGGGAATTAAGGAAACATTCTTTAATTATGTTAATCCTACTACGGCAGTAATGGATCAACAATTGGACCCTCAATGCTCTTGAGCGGCCCAAAAATCCACTCCTGCCAGGTAACCCATCTATAAATAAGGGTTAAACCAATAAGGTACACACTCTCTAAACCCTCTCTCTTAGCTTGTCACTGTGCACACACCCCATGCCTTGACTATGTCGATACATTATTATGCATAGTGATCCGCTTATCTTTAGGGTACCTCTCCCATAGGTACCTGAGGGAGGGTAAACAGATCCTATATTAACATACCAATCTATGATTGGACATATCGATCTGTCAGATCGTAACATTGGCGCCGTCTGTGGGGAACGATAAACTTCGATTCCCACCCAAATGTGGAAAAGGCGTAAAAGCCGCTGACCAACCAAATCCTAATACGATGGACGCTAAAGACTAAAATGAAGCTCATCAACAGCTCAAGGTGGACCAAAGTTCGTAATCCGAGATATGAAAGCCAATCTCAACGAGCGTGATGAAACCAAGATCAAGGTCGTGACCACCGCTGTCATCAGAATTGTGGCTGAGATCCAAACGAGATTATGGCCGAGATCGAGGTTAAAAGGAAAGGGGCAAATCAAGAAAAGAGCAAAAGCTAAGTCTCCTTCCTTTTAAATTCTAAATTTACATGAAAATGGGAAACAAGGATCCACCTTTTTAATATTTCATATCGATATCTGATAAAAGGATTCACCTTTTTAATATTTTATATCGATATCTGATAAAATTGATCAAAGATTTGTCTTGATCGGCATAATGTATTTAATACAGCCTTTGATTAAAACCTGATTAAATTGAACGCTTTGGGAGTAATTTGTGGACAAATCAAATATTTGTCTTGATTGGCATTATGTATTTAATACCGCCTTTAGTATATATATATATATATATATATATATATATATATATATATATATATATATATATATATGAGGTAGGATCCTTTGACACCAGTGTCAAATTTAAAATTTGACACTTCATCTGATAGCCGTTAGATCAAAAAAGATCAATGGTGTCACATGCTTACAAATCAGAGTCGTTGATTTTTTTTTATCTAAAGACTATCAGATGAGGTGTCAAATTTTAAATTTGACACTGGTGTCAAAGGATCTTGCCTCTCTATATATATATATATATATATATATATATATATATATATATATATATATATACACGTGGCTTTATGATAGATGCTCAATCAAATCTGATAACATGAAATACGGTCAACTAATATTAATTATTGATTTATGTTGATCAACTATTAATTGTTGATTATAATTATTATCTGATTACACACGGATAATTATTGATTGAAGCAAAGTTATTGCTAATAGCCTACTTCATGCTTTACTATGTTGCTTTTATTTTTGCAAAGAATAATCAAATAGGTGGTGCAGAGATCCCCTCTAAAAAAGGAAGGAGATCCAGATCCACTCAAATAAAGAAAGAAATCCACCTAGATGAATGCAAGACTTGAGCTAAAGAAGCCAAGCTGAAAGAAGAGCCGAGGCACAAGAAGCTGGGCTCGAGAAAATGAAAAGACCACGGCAAATGAAGCCGTGTTCAGATAAAATGGCATTGCGAAGAAGTGGGGCCCAAATTAAAAAGCCATGCAAGAAGAAGAAGCAATACAATTCAAAGAGGCAAAATGCGTCTCCTTAAATATAAGGCTTCAACAAAAGAAGCAAGCCAGAATGAAAACCGGCCCTCCGGGATATAAATGGTTTATTAAATAGAGCCATAAAAGCTGAAGACGGATATGGAGAGATCTAGTCCGAGATAAAAGTTGAAGAAGGAAAGAAAGAAACAGCAATAAGGCCATAGCCCCCAATAAATAAGCAAATTGGCCATGCAGCTGAGTTCCAAAAGCTTTTGACACTAAATTCAAAGATCAAAAGCATTTCAATCACAGCATCGGGATCCGAGATAAAGAATAAAGACTGGATTGGAGAGATGGGATCTTGGCAAAAAGATCACACCCCAATCTGAAATATAAATATGAAGACGGATTGTTATGCTTACAACAGGATGACATTTAAATCCGAGATAAAGACCGACCCTCCGGGATATAAATGGTTTATTAAATAAAGACTGGCCCTCCGGGATATAAATGGTTAATTAAACGAAAGATCCGAGATGCAAATCAGAGGTAAAATGGAGATGGATATGGCGAGATCCAATCCAATCCAAGTCGAAGGCAGATATGGCGAGATCCAGGCCGGGACAGAGATAAAGATCTGAGATGCAAATCAGAGGTAAAATGGAGATGGATATGGCGAGATCCAATCCAATCCAAGCTGAAGGCGGATATGGCAAGATCCAATCCGCGACAAAGATAAAGATCCGAGATGTAAATCGGAAATAAAATTACGACAGATATGGAGATATCCAATCCAGGATAAATATAAATCAAACATATAAACTGGAAGACGGATCCAATCCGGGTTCAAATGTAAGAATAATGCATGCATGCGACATCAAGCCTGGTTCAGGGAAAGCGGGAGGACGCTTCCGTAATCCAAACTGAACTAAAATTCAAAAAGGCAGATTGAAGCGACACTAATCAAGTCATCATGACGCCTTTGAAACTGAAACTCAGGCAAAAGGCCGAGTTGAATATTATAAAACCACGGTATACGAATTTGGGTTAAAGTAAAACGAGGGAACAAGTACATACCTTCGTAAATATGGATCCTTGTGATTCTGATGCATCAACATAAATCTGAGATATAAGCGCAATTTGTCATGCTGACTCTGATCAAGTCGAAATGCTCCGTACTAAGGTTGAAACACCCAAGTGGGACATGTGACAATACTGCATTTACCTTGGATAGTACCGGGTTACGAAACCCAGGTCATGATTGAAGGCGACAATGATCACCTTCATCAATGCTGACTTAACAAAACGTTAAGTTAAAACAAACATGCGTCACGGAGAGTGACAAAAAGCGGAATCCGTATAATGCTTTGAACTCGGCCAAGTCAATATACCGAAACTCGTAAAATGCACGAGTTGCGAAAATAAGAATTTATTCGAGTAGTAAAAATAACCCGTCTCGGATGAGGAACAACTCGAGTAAGGTTTGATATTCTTAGAAAATTGCCTATGTTACAAACCTAGATAACAAGGATACAAGCTTGTTTATCAAAATCAAGAGAATGCTAAGTCCTTAGAAGTATTTATCGAATACTTCAGGCAACTCTGGAATCTGATGAACCTCGAATACTTAGAAAAATATATCTAAGTTATCAGGGACGCATAAAACTCAAGATGCGAGTATAAAGGCAAAATCATTCAGCGGGAGTCTCACCTCGTTCTATCTGAACGTCACGGCAATGCAAGCCGGACTAAAAAAGGTGAATGATGTTGATCAAGTCAAAATCTGTGAAAAACACGGTATGCACAGCCGGGTTGAAACAGAAGACGATATCAATACGAGATTCTGGCAAAGCCGAGCTTAGATAAATAAAGCTACAGTATATAAAACCGGGCTAATTATAGCAAGGAGAAACTCAACTCTGCAAACCAAACATGCAAAGAACTGGGAACAAAACCCCGCAGCATCAGTCAAAAGGGATCTCGAATATCCTCAAATAAGAAAAAGGAAAATTACAAAAGCAAGTCAGTATTCCAACATAAAGATACTTGGATTAAAGCACTATAGCCCGACAACCCGGATTTTCCGACTGCCGGGCTGGGGGGAAAATGCAGGAATGCAACCAAAATTAAAAGAAAAAAGCAGCAATCCTCATACTTCAAGATCTCGGTAAGACAGTAAAAAAGACTGGTCAACAAGTCCGAGCAACGTACCTCAGCCAAAAAAAAGGGTTGAGGGAGGAATGTTGAATTAGTACACACGGCACCCGGCTCATGAAGCCCGGCACCAAAGAAAGAACAAAAATAAATCTGAAACACGGATCGACAAGAATCTATGGATTCAAAACATGGATCAATGAATCAATAAAACTTCGGCAAAGAAGTCAACGTAACAAGTTAGCTGAAGCCCTACAACAAAGGCTAACAAGGCTCGGACCATGAACATGGCCGACTTCCAGACACTGAGAATAAAATATTCGTAATGCGATAAAGAGTAATGCACAGCAATCCTGTATCCCGGACATCCAAACTGCCAGGCTGAGGGGCAACAACCCAGGATAAAAATCCAGGATAAAGAATGAAGACGGGTTTGGAGAGTCGAGATCCTGGAAAAAAGGATCACGCCCCAACCCGCGATAAAATGAAGACGGGTTTGGAGAGATGGGATCCTCGAAAAAGGATCACACCCCAATCCGGGATAAAGACCCAGGATAAAAATCCTGGATAAAGAATTAAGATGAGTTTGGAGAGATGGGATCCTGCAAAAAGGATCACGCCCAAACCCGCGATGAAATGAAGACGGATTCGGAGAGATGTGATCCTAGAAAAAGGATCACGCCCCAACCCGCGATAAAATGATGACGAGTTTGGAGAGATGTGATCCTGGGAAAAAGGATCACGCCTCATCCCGCGATGAAATGAAGACGGGTTTGGAGAGACGGGATCCTGGAAAAAAGGATCACGCCCCAACCCGCGATGAAGTGAAGACGGATTTGGAGAGATGTGATCCGAGAAAAAGGATCACACCCCAATCCGGGATAAAGATCCAGGATAAAAATTCGGGATAAAGAATGAAGACGGGTTTGGAGAGATGTGATCCTGGAAAAAAGGATCACGCCCCAATCCACGATAAAATAAAGTCGGATTTGGAGAGATGTGATCTTGGAAAAAAAGGATCACGCTCCAATCCGCGATTAAATGAAGATGGATTTGGAGAGATGTGATCATAGAAAAAGGATCACACCCCAATCCAGGATAAAGACCCATAATAAAAATATGGGGTAAAGAAATGAAGACAGGTTTGGAGAGATGGGATCCTAGAAATAGGATCACACCCCAATCCGTGACGGAATGAAGTCGGATTTGGAGAGATGGGATCCTGGGAAATAGGATCACGCCCCAATCCGCGATAAAATGAAGACGGGTTTGGACAGATGTGATCCTGAAAAAAAGGATCACACCCCAATCTGAAATGGCTCACAAGTCAAAACGACGAAACAAGACGAAGTCAAAAAATGACATCTATGTCAAATATTATAAAGCCAAGGTATTGGAAACCTAGGTCTAGCAACGCAAGAACCTAGATAGAAAACGGGTTAAAAATAAAAAACACACTGTCGGACTGTGGCTTCTAGCCGAGGCATAGGAAAACGGAAGGACGCTTTCGAATCCTAAATGTTGTCAAAATAAACATGTGTACAAGCTGTGATAAACGAAATCAGGCTTGAAAAATAAGGGGTAGATTGGTACGACCTTGATTAAGTCACCATGACGCCTCAAATTTGAAAACCTAATTAAGAAAATTGGGTTAAAAGCAAAAAGCAGAATCCACATGAAAGACCTTGGCTAGGTCATTTTGTTCAGTTAACGCTGAAAAGCTAAATCTGAATCAATAAAGCCACAGTGCAAGAAGTTGGGCTCAAAGCGAAAGCCTCGGAAGGAACAACTACGAACTCGATGTTAAAAGAAGGAAAACACTGCCTCACCAAAGCACCACCTCAGCCAAATAAAGATGCCAAGTCAAAGCAAGAATTCGAATGATAACTTGAATAAAATATGCAAAGGAAATTCAAATGCAGAGATTACTGCTATTTCATCCCGGCAGCCTGGACAACCAAACTCCCGGGCTGGGGGGCAACTTTTAGCCGGGTTACATGGATGAGGCTTGGGGGCAACTTGTCAGTTGGTTCCCAACAACTCAAGGTCCTCTGTTCCCCGGTTACACATGTGCAGTATCTTGTCGGGTTCATGCATAACCCGCCTACATAGTTGACAAGGGAAAATCATTTCCGGTTCCAGAAGAAAGCTACAAGCTCAGGACGTGTGCGTATGGAATGATGCTTGGGGGCAACTCGCCAGTTGGATCCCAACAACTCAAGCTCATCCCAAACTCGGTATAAAAATACGTGAAATGTTTTCCATGGTTTATGATCAACCCGTCGAGATAAGGGGCAATGAGGACCCCGGTTTAGAAGCATGGATGTAAGGAATAAGTATGCAAAAAGTTTACAAAAACGCTCTCAGCTCAGAAGAAAACCTGAAGCAAAAGGCAAGACAATTCACCCTGGCAGCCTGGACAACCAAACTACCGGGCTGGGGGGCAACTGTTATGGACCTGACAAAGGCCTACATTCTAGAAGGCCCAAATAGGGCTAGCAGCTAAGAGGGAATTAAGGAAACATTCTTTAATTATGCTAATCCTACTACGGCAGCAATGGATCAACAATTGGACTTCCAATGCTCCTGAGAGGCCCAAAAGTCCACTCTTGCCAGGTAACCCATCTATAAATAAGGGGTTAAAGCAATAAGGTACACACTCTCTAAACCCTCTCTCTTAGCTTGTCACTGTGCACACACCGCACGCCTTGACTTTTTCGATACATTATTGTGCACAGTGATCCGCTTATCTTTAGGGTACCTCTCCTATAGGTACCTGAGGGAGGGCAAACAGATCCTGTATTAACATACCAATCTATGATTGGACATATCGATCTATCAGATCGTAACAAAGCCTAATTAGCATTATACATTACTCATGATTTAAAACTTAAAATATTTTTGGAATATATAATAATTCTTACTATGAAAAAATACATGTACTAAATTTATAATATTTGTAGTAATGTATATGATATTATACAAAAATACTATATCACATTGTTATAACCTATTTTTATCTATTATATTTTACGATCAATTTTATTTTCGTTGAATCAAAATTAAATAATCAATAATTATAAAATGACATCAAGTGAGAGTCGATTTGATCCATCGATAATAAAATGGTTGTAAAATATATTATAGAAAAATATAAGTATAACTACCTACCTCATTGGAAATAGGGAAAAATTCAGAAATTTCTTATTATTATTTTTTTAGAATCACGATTTCTTTTTTATCATTTACTTTCCAGTATTTTTACGATTCAATTCATCTTTTTAACACAGTTTAAAACTAAATTACCTCCTGTTATGATCTGATAGATCGATATGTCCAATCAAAGATTGGTATGTTAATATAGGATCTGTTTGCCCTCCCTCGGGTACCTATAGGAGAGGTACCCTAAAGATAAGCGGATCACTGTGCACAATAACATAACGACATAGTCAAGGCGTGGGGTGTGTGCACAGTGACAAGCTAAGAGAGAGGGTTTAGAGAGTGTGTACCTTATTGGTTTAACCCCTTATTTATAGATGGGTTACCTGGCAGAAGTGGACTTTTGGGCCTCTCAGGAGCATTGGGGGTCTAACTGTTGATCCATTGCTGCCGTAGTAGGATTAGCATAATTAAGGAATGGTTCCTTAATTCCCTTTTAGTTGTTAGCCCAATTTGGACCTTTTAGAATATAGGCCTTTGTCGGGTCCATAACAGTTGCCCCCCAGCCCGTTAGTTTAGTTGTCCAGGCTGCCGGGGTGAATTGTCTTGCCTTTTGCTTCAGGTTTTCTGCTGAGCTGAGAGCGTTTGAGTTTTTGTAAACTTTTTGCATCTATGTTCCTTACATCTCAGACTTTTTAAACCGGGGTCCTCATTGCCCCTTATCTCGGCGGGTTGATCATAAACCATGGAAAACATTTCACGTATTTGTATACCGAGTTTGGGATGAGCTTGAGTGGTTGGGATCCAACTGGCGAATTGCCCCCAAGCATCATTCCATACACACACGTCCTGAGCTTGTAGCTTTCTTCTGGAACCGGGAATGATTTTCCCTTGTCAACTATGTGGGCGGGTTATGCATGAACCCGACAAGATACTGCACACGTGTAACCGGGAAACAGACGACCTTGAGTTGTTGGGATCCAACTGACAAGTTTCCCCCAAGCCTCATCCATGTAACCCGGCTAAAAGTTGCCCCCCAGCCCGGGAGTTTGGTTGTTCAGGCTGCCGGGATGAAATAACAGTAATGTATGCATTTGAATTTCCTTTGCATATTTTATTCAAGTTAGCAATTGAATTCTTGCTTTGACTTGACATCTTTATTGAAGCAATTTTTTTTGGGTTGGAATTTTTCTTGGCCGACTTAATTGGGTCAGCGATTGCAGATATTATCTCTGTCATTTATTCAGCTGGTTTTAGTGAACTAAGTATTGAATATGTTGTTTCCATATTTCTCCCTCGACCTTTTTTGGCTGAGGTGGTGCTTTGGTGAGGCAGTGTTTGCCTCCTTTTAACATCGAGCTCGTAGTTGTTCCTTTCGAGGCTTTCGCTTTGAGCCCTACTTATGGCACTGTAGCTTTATTGATTCAGATTTAGCTTTTCAGCGTTAACTGAACAAAATGACCTAGCCAAGGTCTTTCATGCGGATTCCGCTTTTTGCTTTTAACCCAATTTCCTTAATTAAGGTTTCAAATTTGAGACATCATGGTGACTTGATCAAGGTCGTACCAATCCGCCCCTTATTTTTCCAGCCTGATTTCATTTATCACAGCTTGTACACATGTTGTTTATTTTGACAACGTTTAGGATTCGGAAGCATCCTTCCATTTTCCTATGCCTCGGCTAGAAGCCACAGTCCTGCAGTGTGCTTTTTATTTTTAACCTGTTTTCTATCCAGGTTCTTGCACGTTGCTAGACGTAGGTTTCCAATACCTTGGCTTTATAATATTTGACGTAGGTGTCATTTTTTGACTTCGTCTTGTTTCATCATTTCAGATTGGAGTGTGATCCTTTTTCCCAGGATCCCGTCTCTCCAAATCCGTCTTCATTTCATCGCGGGTTGGGGTGTGACCATTTTTCTAGGATCACATCTCTCCAAACCCGTCTTCATTTTGCCGCGGGTTGGGGCGTGATCCTTTTTCTAGGATCACATCTCTCCAAATCCATCTTCATTTCATCGCGGGTTGGGGCATGATCCTTTTTGCAGGATCCTATCTCTCCAAACCCGTCTTCATTCTTTACCCCAGATTTTTATTATGGGTCTTTATCCCAGATTGGGGTGTGATCCTTTTTCTAGGATCACATCTCTCCAAACCCGTCTTCATTTCGTCGCGGATTGGGGCGTGATCCTTTTTCTCAGGATCCCGTATCTTCAAATCCGTCTTCATTATTTACCCGATTTTTATCATGGGCCTTTATCCCAGATTGGGGTGTGATCCTTTTTCTAGGATCACATCTCTCCAAACCCGTCTTCATTTCGTTGCGGATTGGGGAATGACCCTTTTTCCCCGGATCCCATCTCTCCAAATCCGTCTTCATTTCATCACGGGTTGGGGTGTGATCATTTTTCTAGGATCACATCTCTCCAAACCCGTCTTCATTTTGTCGCGGGTTGGGGCGTGATCCTTTTTCTAGGATCACATTTCTCCAAATCCGTCTTCATTTCATCGCGGGTTGGGGCGTGATCCTTTTTGCAGGATCCCATCTCTTTAAACCCATCTTCATTCTTTATCCCAAATTTTTATCCTGGTTCTTTATCCCGGATTGGGGTGTGATCTTTTTTCGAGGATCCCATCTCTCCAAACCCGTCTTCATTTTATCGCGGGTTGGGGCGTGATCCTTTTTTCCAGGATCCCATCTCTCCAAACCTGTCTTCATTCTTTATCCTGGATTTTTATCCTGGGTTGTTGCCCCTCAGCCCGGCAGTCTGGATGTCCGGGATATAGGGTTGCTATGCATTACTCTTTATCGCATTGCGAATATTTTATTCTCAGTGTCTGGAAGTCGGCCAAGTTCATGGTCCGAGCCTTGTTAGCCTTTGTTGTATGGCTTCAGCTATCTTGTTATGTTGGCTTCTTTGCCGAAGTTTTATTGATTCATTGATCCATGTTTTGAATCGATAGATTCTTGTCGATACGTGTTTCGGATTTATTTTTGTTCTTTCTTTGGTGCCGGGCTTCATGAGCCAGATGCCGTGTGTACTATTTCAACATTCCTCCCTTAACCCTTTTTTTTTTGGTCGAGGTACGTAGCTCGGACTAGTTGACCAGTCTTTTTGACTGTCTTACCGAAATCTTGAAGAATGAGGATTGCTGCTTTTTTCTTTTAATTTTGGTTGTATTCCTGCATTTTCCCCCCGTCCGGCAGTCAGAAAATCCGGGTTGTCAGGCTGTAGTGCTTTAATCCAAGTATCTTTATGTTGGAATACTGACTTGCTTTTGCAATTTGCCTTTTTTGCTTATTTAAGGATATTCGAGATCCCTTTTGACTGATGCTGCGGGGTTTTGCTCCCAGTTCTTTGCATGTTTGTTTTGCAGAGTTGAGTTTCTCCTTGCTATAATTAGCCCAGTTTTATATATTGTAGCTTTATTTATCTGAGCTCGGCTTTGCCAGAATCTCGTATTGATATCGTCTTCTGTTTCAACCCGGTTGTGCATACCATGTTTTTCACATATTTTCACTTGATCAACATCATTCACCTTTTTTAGTCCAGCTTGCATTGCCGTGACGTTCAGATAGAATGGGGTGAGACTCCCGCTGAATGATTTTTTCTTTATACTCGCATCTTGAGTTTTATGCGTCCCTGACAACTTAGATATATTTTTCTAAGTATTCGAGGTTCATCAGATTCCAGAGTTGCCTGAAGTATTCGTTAAATACTTCTAAGGACTTAGCATCCTCTTGATTCTGATAAACAAGCTTGTATCCTTGTTATCTAGGTTTGTAACTTAGGCAATTTTCTAAGAATATAAAACCTTACTCGAGTTGTTCCTCATCCAAGATGGGTTATTTCTACAACTCGAATAAATTCTTATATTCGCAACTTGTGCATTTTACGAGTTCAGGTATATTGACCTGGCCGAGGTCAAAGCATTATACGGATTCCGCTTTTTGTCACTCTCTGTGACGCATGTTTGTTTTAACTTAACGTTTTGTTAAGTCAGCATTGATGAAGGTGATCATTGTCGCCTTCAATCATGACCTGGGTTTCGTAACCCGGTACTATCCAAGGTAAAGGCAGTATTGTCACATGTCCCACTTGGGTCTTTCGACCTTAGTACGGAGCATTTCGACTTGATCAGAGTCAGCATGACAAATTGCGCTTATATCTCAGATTTATGTTGATGCATCAGAATCACAAGGATCCATATTTACGAAGGTATTTACTTGTTCCCTCGTTTTACTTTAACCTGGATTCATATACCGTGGTTTTATAATATTCAACTCGGCCTTTTGCCTGAGTTTCAGTTTCAAAGGCGTCATGATGACTTGATTAGTGTCGCTTCAATCTGCCCTTTTGAATTTTAGTTCAGTTTGGATTACGGAAGCGTCCTCCCGCTTTCCCTGAACCAGGCTTGATGTCGCATGCATGCATTATTCTTACATTTGAACCCGGATTGGATTTGTCTTCCAGTTTATATGTTGGATTTATATTTATCCTAGATTGGATATCTCCATATCTATCATCATTTTATTTCCGATTTACATCTCAGATCTTTTTCTCTATCTCGGACTGGATCTCGGCATATCCGCCTTCGGCTTGGATTGGATTGGATCTCGCCATATCCATCTCCATTTTACCTCCGATTTGCATCTCAGATCTTTATCTCTGTCCCGAACTGGATCTCGCCATATCCGCCTTCAGCTTGGATTGGATTGGATCTCTCCATATCCATCACCATTTTACCTCCGATTTGCATCTCGGATCTTTATCTCTGTCCCGGACTGGATGTCGCCATATCCTACTTCGACTCGGATCTTTCGTTTAATTAACCATTTATATCCCGGAGGGCCGGTCTTTATTTAATAAACCATTTATATCCCGGAGGGCCGATTTTCATCTCAGATTTAAGTGCCATCCTGTTGTAAGGATTGCAATCTGTCTTCATAATTATATTTCAGATTGGGGTGTGATCCAGTCTTTATTCTTTATCTCGGATCTCGATCCAGTCTTCTTCTTACATGGCTTTTTAATTTGGGCCCCACTTCTTCGCGGTGCCATTTTATCTGAACCCGGCTTCATTTGTCGTGGTCTTTTCATTTTCTCGAGCCCGGCTTCTTGTGCCTCGGCTCTTCTTTCAGCTTGGCTTCTTTAGCTCAAGTCTTGCATTCATCCAGGTGGATTTCCTTCTTTATTTGAGTGGATCTGGATCTCCTTCCTTTTTTAGAGGGAATCTCTACACCACCTATTTGATTATTCTTTGCAAAAATAAATGCAACATAGTAAAGCATGAAGTAGGCTATTAGCAATAATTTTGCTTCAATCAATAATCAGTAATTATCTGTGTGTAATCAGATAATAATTGTAATCAACAATTAATAGTTGATCAGCATCAATCAATAATTAATATTAGTTGACCGTATTTCATGCTGTCGGATTTGATTGAGCATTTATCATAAAGTCACGTGTGTATATATATTAAAGGCTGTATTAAATACATTATGTTAATCAAGACCAATCTTTGATTTGTCCACAGATTACTCCCAAAGCATTCAATTTAATCAGGTTTTAACCAAAGGCTGTATTAAATACATTATGTCAATCAAGACAAATCTTTGATTTGTCCACAGATTACTCCCAAAGCATTCAATTTAATCAGGTTTTAACCAAAGGCTGTATTAAATACATTATGCCAATCAAGACAAATCTTTGATTTGTCCACTCCCAAAGCATTCAATTTAATCAGGTTTTACCCAAAGGCTGTATTAAATACATTATGCCAATCGAGGCAAATCTTTGATCAATTTATCAGATATCAATATAAAATATTAAAAAGGTGAATCCTTTTATCAGATATTGATATGAAATATTAAAAGGTGGATCATGTAAATTTAGAATTTGATAGGAAGGAGACTTAGCTTTTGCTCTTTGCTTGATTTGCCCCTTTTCTTTTTAACCTCGATCTCGGCCACGATGTTGTCTGGATCTCAGCCACGATTGCGATGATAGCGTTGGCCACGACCTTGATCTCGGTTTCATCATGCTCGTTGAGATTGACTTTCATATCTCGGATTACGAACTCTGGTCCGCCTTGAGCTGTTGATGAGCTTCATTTTTGTCTTTTGCGTCCATCGTATTAGGATTTGGTTGGTCGGCGGCTTTTACGCCTTTACCACATTTGGGTGGGAATCAAAGTTTATCGATTCGCACAGACGGTGCCAATGTTACGATCTGATAGATCGATATGTCCAATCAGAGATTGGTATGTTAATATAGGATCTGTTTGCCCTCCCTCAGGTACCTATAGGAGAGGTACCCTAAAGATAAGCGGATCACTGTGCACAATATAACATAACGACATAGTCAAGGCGTGGGGTGTGTGCACAGTGACAAGCTAAGAGAGAGGCTTTAGAGAGTATGTACCTTATTAGTTTAACCCCTTATTTATAGATGGGTTACCTGGCAGAAGTGGACTTTTGGGCCTCTCAGGAGCATTGGGGGTCCAATTGTTGATCCATTGCTGCCGTAGTAGGATTAGCATAATTAAGGAATGTTTCCTTAATTCTCTCTTAGTTATTAGCCCTATTTGGACCTTCTAGAATATAGGCCTTTGTCAGGTCCATAACACCTTCCATTTTTTCCACTGTTAAGAGAATTTATATGCCCCAATTTGCACAGTTCGTCCTTGAACTTAAACCTAGAATGATGGAAGACTTATATTTTGAACTCAGGCTGGAGAAACACATAAAGCTTAGCCTATAAGACAGATAGAAAGAATTGAAATGGAATATCACTATTTAGCTTCTTTTTTTTGTTATTCCATTCTAGTTTCTTCTGTCCACCCTATATACTAAACTTTCCGTAACTTTCCCAGCTTGTTTAAGTCTTCCATTCTAGACTTGAGTTCAATTGCCTAAGGGGTGTATTGGATTGAGATTTCAAAGGATTTTAATGGATTGTTTTTAGACAAAAAAATACATTGGTATTCGATTAAGATTTTAATGGATTGAAAAAAAGTGATGTGGTATTCGATTAGGATTTCAAAGGATTATTTTAGAATCCGTCCAAATCCGTTGGTATTCAATTAGGATTTTAAACAATGGAATCACAATCTCGTGGTATTCAAAAATCTGACGATTTAATGGATTTTCTATTGGTGTGAATTTCATGAGACTTTTCAGTGAAAAATATAAATAGGATGCATCTCTCACAATCTCACCCTAACCCCTAGAATTTCTTGAGATTTTTCTATTGCAGTGTTTTCTTCTTCCTTTGACAGGTTTACTGCTCGAAATTGGGTTCCGCCATGTGAGCTTCATCAAAACTAAAAAAAAAAACATATTTTTGACCGATTTTCATAACAAAACAACCCAGAAATAACAAACCAACGAGATTTTAATATAATCTATCTCAAAAATAACATATTTTTGAGCCATTTTTTGAGAAATTTTTGAAGTTTAAAAAGTGGTTTTTCAAGCTATGGGTCGCGGTTTTTCTTGGCACAAAAACGTGTGATTTTTGTACTAAAAACAATATAAAATAGTGAAAAAATAGTAGGGGAATTAAAACCCTCAAACCAATTTTCGTTTTACATTATTGAAACAATATCAATTTAAAGAAAGATTGAAACTTTTATAATATAAACTATATATTTTGTAACAATACATTCATGAACAAAATTTCTTCACTATAGAAAACGATTTCAAACAATTTTTGTGTCAATAAATAACTAAAAGCTTGTTTCTTAAAAGCCCCAAAGCAATTTAAGGTTTTAATGTATCGATTGAAAAAAATTTGAGAAATTTTCTAAACCCAAAATTTCAGATTCAAAATTTTCTTAGAATATTTAATGAAAATATGCATATGATATATGGTTAGAAAACTCTTATCACGTAAAACAAAAACCCCAAGGTTTTCAAGATTAATTGCAAAAAATTCCAAATGAAATTTTATCATGAACTTTAGGTTCTATATGCAAATTTAGAATTATTTTTATAATTAAAAAAATTGGGTCTTATAATCATATATGCATAGCTTTGATACCAAATGAAGAAGATAATTTTCAACTCATTAGATATGTGAAAAGCTGCTGTTTAGTAATTTTGAATGTATATCAAAAATTATATTATGTTTTACTGATTGAGAAAATTATAGTAGGTTTTACTTTTTTTTTATTAATTTCATATGCATAGCTTTGATACCAAATGAAGAAGATAATTGAATGTTTGTTAAAATTCATATGGTTTTTTAAAATCTTAAAAATTCATATTGTCTTTTCAAATCTTATAAATTCAATTAAAATCCTTTAAAATTCAATCTTATGAAATCTTGATTGTAAAAAAAGTCTTTGAAAAAAGTTTTTAAAGTCTCTCCAATTCTAAGTAGTCTTTTAAAATCTGTCAAATTTTTTAACTCAAAAAAAGTCTTTTAAAATCCTAATCCAATCCACCCCT
>NW_026897289.1:0-30930 GCF_033153095.1 Gastrolobium bilobum | reverse complement strand
TGTCTGCACAGGACTCACCCAAGCACTGTCTGAAATAGGGTAAATCATCCCAGCATCAAGCAACTTCACAACCTCCTTCCTCACTACCTCCTTCATAGTGGGGTTGAGTCTCCTCTGTGGTTGCCTTACTGGTTTGACCTCTTCTTCCAACGTTGCATTAATGATTGCTGGATATGTTTGATCATCCCCAAGGAACACATACTTCAAATGTGAAGGTAATTCTTTAAGTTCTACCTTAGGTGCTCCTTTTGGAATGTCATCAATCTTCTTCTCAAGCTCTTCCACTTCTGGCTTTTCTTGGTAATCTTCTGTACCTGTCTCTTCTTCTGATCTTTCTTCCTCAACTGAGAATTCTTCTTCTTTATTCACTTCTTCCACAACCTCCTGTATCACATCCAATCTAAAACAACCCCCCACATCAACAGGGTGCTTGATAGTTTCAAATACATCAATTGTGACTGTTTCCTCATCCACCCTTAGCAACAACTTTCCTTGTTCAACATCTATCAAAGATCTTGCAGTTGCTAAAAAGGGTCTTCCTAACAATAGAGGACTTTCTGTATCCTCTTCCTCCATGTCAAGAATCACAAAATCCACTGGAAAGATAAACTTGTCTACCTTGACCAAGACATCTTCAACCACACCTTCAGGCCTCTTGATAGATCTATCTGCAAGATGGAGAATAAGATTGGTCTCCTTCAAAGTGTTGATTCCCAAAGCTGTACATACTGTCAATGGCATCAAGTTTATACTTGCTCCCAAATCACACAATGCCTTTCCCACCTCTACATCTCCTATAGAAATAGAGATACTGAAGCTTCCAGGATCTTTCATTTTTGTTGGAAGCTTCTTCTGGATTAGGGCACTACACTCTGCTGTTAGGGCCACTGTCTCACCATCAGTTAATTTCCTCTTCTTAGTAAGTAAGAAGATCCTTCATGAACTTTGCATAGTGAGGCATATTTTCCAGTGCTTCAGAAAATGGTATATTAATTTGTAAATTTTTGAAGATATCCAGAAATCTTGCATAATGCTGTTTCTGAATCTCTTGCTTCAACCTTTGAGGGTAGGGAACTCTAGCATAGGGAGAAAAATAACTGGCTGTTCTTTCTTGTCAGCCATCTTCTTCTTTTCCCACTTCATCATCCTTTGTGGGGAAGCATTTTTACCAACTTCTACCTCTCCTTCATTCTTATTGTCCTTCCCTTCCTCTTCTTTCTCAATTCCAACTATAACATCTCTAACAACTACTTCCTTCTCACTTTTCTCATTTCTCATCTTCTCTACTTCATCATCTGAGACTACATCTTCAACCACAATCTCTTCTTCATTATTTTTATTTTCCACATTCTTTTTCACTAGTTGAAGTACCAACCCACTTCTTGTCATAATTGCTTTACAGTGCTCCTTATGATTCACTAATGTATCACCTGGAAATTTCCCTTGTGGTCTCTCTGATATCTGTCTTGATAATTGACCAATCTGGGTCTCCAAATTTTTGATTGATGCTTCCTGATTTCTGAAAGAAGTTCTGGTTTCCTGCATGAATGCAGTTGTCTCTTCCCTGAATGAATTAGACCCTGGATATAATCCTGAGTTGTCTTAGATAACTGAGCAAACGCTTTCTCCCATGCAGCAGGATCACTTGACTGCTCCTTCATATGTGGTGGTGGAGGATGTAATGGTGGGTTCAATTGATGGTTGGAACTATAGCTGAATCCTGGGTGTTGATTCTTGTTCTTCCATGGTGGCACATAAACATTCCTTCCCTGATTGTTGTAGTTCCTTTGATTATTTCGATCATACAACACTCCATTCACCTCTGCTTGTTCTGGTGATCCCCCATAATCACACTCCTCTGTCACATGGCCTTTGCCACAGATAGCACATACACTCTTGGTTTCCACAGAAGCTACCTTTTGTGAAGAGAGTTGCTTAATAAGGGTATCCAACTGTTGCTGCTGTTGTCTCTGTGTCTGCATAAGCTGATCATTCCTTGCCAACAGAGCATCATACCCATCCAACCTGATGATTCCTGTCCTTCTGTCAGCCACTGGGGCATTATCAAATTCCTGAGATGCCAATGACTCAAAGATATCCAAGGCTTCTTGAGGAGTCTTGGTAGTCAATGATCCACCAGCAGTGGCATGCACCAAGGTTCTAGTGTTAGTGGACATTCCTTACAGGAAGATTGCTGCTTGTTGCCATGCCTCAATTCCGTGCTGTGTACATTTCCTCAACAAAGTCTTGAATCTCTCCCAAGCCTCATAAATGGATTCTGACTCTTTCTTCTTAAAGCTTGTAATCTCATCCTTCAACTTGGCCCTTTTGGATGCTGAGAAAAACCACTGCAAGAACTTGGTTTGCAGATCATCCCAAGTTGTTATACTTCCTTGTGGCAATGATTGCAGCAATCTCCTTGCATCATCCGTCAGTGAATGAGTGAATAGTCTCAACAGAATTGCATCTCTTGTGACACCATTTATCTTCACAGTATCACTCAACAACAGAAAGTTCTCTATGTGCAAGTAAGGGTCCTCTGCACTGGTTCCAGCAAACTGATCCTTCTGCACCAAATGTATCAAAGCAGGCTTCAATTCAAAGTTGTTGGGCTCCACTGTTGGGCGCACAACACTCCCAATTGGAGGAATCATTGCAGGAGTCATGTACTCTCCCAGTGTCCTCTGTGGTGGTGGTGGTGTTCTGTGATTCTCTGCCATTATCTCTTCCTGATTAACCGTACTGGATTCATCAATTTCTTGCAACTGTCTCATTTGCTTGGCTGCCCTTTTGTGCTTCCTCAATGTCCTTTCTAATTCTGGATCATACAACAACAAATTCGGATCAAGTGTACCTCGCATATACCAGAATCAAAATTGACCAAAAACTTAACATAACCTAAAATACTGAAAATAAAAGGATTCAATCTCAGAATTCAATGGTATCAGTTAGTGTTGAAAAACAAATTCCCCGGCAACGGCGCCAAAAACTTGTTGGACGTTTAGCAAGTGCACTAGTCGTACAAGTAATAAAATGATGAGTAAAGATCGTTCCCACGAGGAATTATGTTCAAGCACCAATAAACCATAGAAAACTAATTTGAATCAGATAAGAATTTGTAAAAGTCATGAATAATTTGTCACCAGAAAATTGATTGTAAGTAATTTGACACAAAATAAATATGGATTAAGAATTAATAAAACAACAAGTAGTCAAAAAACAACTTTCCACCATAATAACCCATGTAAAAACTGATCATATGATGAATTCTTTTCCATGTGATGTTAACCAACCTTTTACTTATCATCAAGATGTAATCTCTTACTACCTTGATAGATACATTAATCAGAAACCCCAATCCCTTGGTGATCTCTTTCTTAATACATACATGAAATACTAAAGTCTTAAGATTACATCAGAACTCTAGCATCAATCCCTTGAGTACTAGAATTCTGATGTTGAGATTATCAGATACAGAAGTCATATAAACATCCCTGTTCTATACTACTTCCTTGATAGAAATAATTAAATCAGAAAATCTCAAATCAACACATGAAAAATACTTCATCATATTAATCAGATCAACATAATATTATCATGGAGTTCTATTGCATTCAGACTACAAAGACTCTACTCAGACATGACTAAGGAATAGACAAGAGAAGAAGAATCAAACTTCATTTCCATGTTCAAAGTCTTCAATCTCCAAACTATTACAAGAGAATTTAGAGAGAAGTCAGACTAAAGTTTAAGAGAGAGAGAATATATCAGATCTCTTCAGATCCGCTCCTAAGTGTGAAGGCTTTGCCTTTTATAGTGTTACAATTAAAAACAGAAAACTGATGTGGGCGCTAAAATGTCCATAAGTGACCGTTTTAGCGTCCATGCTTTACGTATGCTCAACTGCTTTTAATTGACTCCAACGCAAGTTTTGACCTCATTTAGCGCTCATCACCAGCAAGTTTTGGCCTCTTCCTGTAGCAGGGCGCTAAAACGCTCAGTGTGGACGTTTTAGCGCTCAACACTTAGGCAATTTTTCTCCTCTTGAGCTCCAGAATCTCCTTTCTTCTCTAGTTGCCTTTCAAGCTTGCTTTTCCTACAAAAATCATACAAATTTCCAATAAAGCTCTTGAACTTGTAATTGAGGACATCTTAGGACATTGACCTTGTTTTTCATCATTTAATCACACAATTTGATCCTAATTCCTGCTAAAAACCATGATGAACTAAGGGTTCATCAGTTCCTCAACTTGATTATCGACATCAATGCAATTTTTAAGAATGGTTGAGGATTCATAATTCAAGGATATGTTCTCTTCTTGAAAATCATATATATTTTTCAAAGATTCAATTTGATTTTTAATGAAGCAAATACTTTGTATTGAAGCCAAATTTCTATTTTTCAAGTTCAACAAGCTATCATTCAAATCATCATATGCACATTGCAAATTATCATGTGAAGGACTATAATCAAGGTTTATATTATTTACCTCAACTTGAATTTCATCATTGTCACAAAGAGGTTTTGAGCTTCTTTGATCCCTTTCTATCCCTTCTTGGGTGTATTTATCGTCTTTTTCTTCTTCCAATGGATTTTGCAATTCTTGCTCTCTATATGCATCTTTATGCACAAAATCATCATTGACAAGATAGATAGCAATAAGAGTATCCCATATATCTTTAGCATTTATGCAATGTTTAATCTTAGCATATGCATCATCATATACACTTTTTCTAAGCATTTGCATAGCCTCAAGATTGAAGACAAAACATCTTTTATTGAAATCATTCATGCATTCTTCTATTTTCAATTAAAAACCTTCATCTACGACATGCCACATGTAAAGATGAATTGATTGAATAAAAACTTCCATTATTTTCACCCAATATTCAAAATCCTCACCATCAAAGAATGATGGTTTATCACATTCAAAGCCTTGCATTTTTTGTTTGATTTAAAAATAAATTATATTGGAAGCCCCAACAAGGATCTTTAACTCTAGGTGGTTAAACCTCTAATTGAGCACTAAGCTCTGATACCACTTGTTAGGAATGTGGCTTCCATACTCAAGAGGGGGGTGAATTGAGTATTACAAAATTTTCGTAAAAGCCCCATTCTAGTTTCCAAATAATTATTTCAAGCAAACTTTGATATGTGGAAATGTAATCAATACATTCAGACAATCCATAATATATAATATATCACAATTATAGAACTTATACTAGCACATACAAGATATCAAAGAAGCAATTAGAGTGCTAGAAATAAAGAGTTTAGAGTTTAGAGAATTGCTAACACAATATATCCTGGTTCGGTCACCACCACTTGTGACCTATGTCCAGACTGAAGCCGCTCGATCAACTCTTTCACTAATGGTCAAGCTTCACGGGTGCTTGACAAACCTTTACAATCTTCCAAGATTTCGGGTTCTTGGATACCTTTCAATCTCCAAGTTTACGGGTACTTGGTAACCTTACAATTTACTCCAAATTTACTTAGGTATTTGGCTACCTCTCAAACAATGGGTCTCACAACCCTTTCAACTCAAGAATACAAGAAGGGGAATATTAGGAAATGAATATACACTCTCAAAGTGTGGATATACAACTTGAAGCACTATGGGTATATGGATTTTCAATATATGAGCTCAAATATATTTGATCTTTGAAAGATATGAAAGAAAATGCAAATGATAGCGTATAAGCTCTCAAATCATCCTTAAGATGTGTAGGAATAATGATCTCTACGTTCTAGGGTCATAAGGAATGTATTTATAGTGTTTCCATTGAAAACTAGCCGTTTATAGCCGTTTATGACCGTTTTATGCATTCTGCCCAGTAAGTATTCGAATACTTTTCGTGTGGTATTCGAATACTTCATTTATAGCCATTTATGGCCGTTATAGGCCTTCTTCCCAGCAAGTATTCGAATACTTTTCGTGTGGTATTCGAATACTTAATAAGGTATTCGAATACTGCATCAGGTATTCGAATACTTTATTGACAACAAGAACATTGTTTCGTATTTTGGGCATAACTTGAGCTATACTTGTCGGATTGATGTGATCTTGGTCTCGTTGGAAGGATAAAAGAAAGATCTACAACTTTTATGAAGAACACAAGATCCAAATCCATCATCTTAGATACGAAAAGTTGTATGGAAGGCAGAAGCAAAATTAAGCAACAGATTTTTGGTTCAAATGTGTTCTAGCTTGCTTCCAACCACTTTTTGTGAAAGATCTTGACTTGATAAATATGTTTTGAAGTTATAAAATATGTCAAGGATATTTTCCTTGGATTTTTCAAATTTCTTTCAAGTATATAAAGATTATGATTATGCAATTTGAAAAACACGTTTACTTTGAGAAAAACTTTGAGCTCATGTAATGTAATCTACCATATACCCTCACATATATTCTAAGTCCTAAAGATATATTCCAAATATGATTTTAGACTTAGCTATATGTCTTGTGTCTTGGATCCTTACTTGAACTTGATGTGTTGACTAGTTGAATATGACAATGTTTGGCACTTTGTTGGTTTTGATCATTTTTCACCATGGTTATGATATTGAGATTCTTTTAGATGTTGTCCATGGTTAGTTGTCTTTGATCTTGGTGTTCCTCTTCTAATTATTTCTTGTTGCTCTTGATCCAATGATCTTGCCCCTTTGATGTGACATTACTCTTCTTGCGTGACTACATCATACATCTTCAATATCTACATACGGTTGATGCTTTTTGCTCTTGATCAAAGATCTTCTCTTTTTGTTGTTGCCATTTTGTTATCATCAAAACATACCTTATATCTACACAATTTTAGAAAGAAGACTACACTTACTAGCTTTTCTTAGTCCCCTAAGGCTGACATGGTTTTTAGAGGAAATATAATGAAAATGCTTGATATGAATGTGAGAAGTCATCGACCAAATAGCCAAGGAATTGGCTAATGAATTGTCTAGTTTGCTTCCACCCAATTTGTTAACTTTCTTTAGCTATTAAATCATTTTCTTTCAATTGATTCCCTTCCACTAAAGCTTTCTGCATCAGCCAAACAAGAAAAGCAAAAGGGAACAAGTCCACTCAAGTAAAGGAAAAGAAGACAAAGCTTTGATAATTAATGGAGAAAACAAAACTTTGATAATTAATGGAGGAAACAAAACTTTGATAATTAATGGAGGGACCAACTTTGATAATTAATGGAGGGACCAACTTTGATAAATAATGAAAGAACCTAAGTCCCACTCCACATGGCTCTACTTGGCTGATCATGAATCAAAAGGTTGGCAATCAAATTTCTATTTAATTCATCACCAATAAAACTAGTAACCTTAGAAACTACTTAATTACTAGACTAGTAACTTTGAGATGTAACATAATACCAGTTCATGCTTATCCTACCAGAATTTTCCTAATATCCTTATTCTTCACCATCATAATCTACATGTCGCAAGCTTTCCAATGATATATTATAAGCCTTATTCTGATAAGTACAGCCAAGTTACGTCTGCCGTAAGTAGTAAGCTGTAAATCCAACATCACTTGAACAGGGTCGCGGACTATTAAATTTTTCTGGAATGATATACTGCCCAGTTTATTCTTTAATATTTATGACAGATACTAGACATCTCTATCTTTAATTTGGCACAAGAATCGTCTCGTTTCGTTAAGTAACGAAGGAGATATGAATTTCGTAAACTCACTGTTACTTACTGTAAAAACTGTGACGGGAATGAACAATGCTCACTGATTTTGTTTTGAATACTTTAACGTGAGCTCCTAAAGTTCTCATATTTTAGGACAAGAAACTAGATATCATATGGTTCAAATTGGTACCTCACACACTAAATTTGATTAAGAAATGAGTGAGATATGATTTATTTAAAACTGAACTCACTACTAAGTAAAATTATGACAACATCATCAATTTTACTTCCATACGTTTTTACACTAAATTGTTCAAGTAATTTGAACTTTGTTCTCTTATCTACATATAACTTCACTTTAATATTTTTGTTCTAATTATGACTTGTTAGGCATATATTGGACTTTCATTCCATTTTCTCATCTTTTTCCCGTTCCGAGATTTTACCGACTGTTTCTACCGCCTGGTAAAAGTGACTCTTCAGAAATACCCCAATATGGGTATCAATCTTTACCATTTCATATTCTAACCTCTTTCATAATATTTATATCATTAGATTAGCTCTCTATTTCAGATTTGCTAGATTGAGACTATTTCACAGACTCTTACTGTGTCAACAGTTAAGAATAACAGTTGAAAACTCAACTGTTTAGAATACCCTTAATATGGGTATCAATATTCTTAGAATTTCATTCTCATTCTGTTTATGACTGATAGGACGTAAATTCGTTCCCATCTAAGCCCATTTTGATGGCAAAATACCATACGGTCCTTCATCTGATGAGCAACTTCAGCATGAAAATCACTTGTTTTACACATTTGTGACAAAAACATAGTGGGGGAACGGATGGTAACGTATTCCTTTAAAATATATTAAAAGGGGAACGGACTGAGATGCATTTAATGCACCTGCTCCATTCATTTAATGGTTCTGTACACTTTGCAGGTAACGTAGAGTTAAAGACTTCTAAAAAGCAAGGCGGTGCACCAACTGAGCAGCTGGAAACGTGAAGAGCAGATAATCAAGAGTTCTTATTGGCTGAAAATAGAAGCAAAACATGGGAAGGTCTACAAACAACGGCTAATCATCACCAAAACCTGTTCCATTCAACAATTCACGCAAGCTTCACACTCTGCTGCCACAGTCTCGTCCCCTCATTCAAGCAACTAGCTCCAAAGGAATTACAGTCTTGCCACTCCTCTTCCAGCTATAAATTGGACCACCCTCACACAAAAACATCATTGAATCCTTGAGGGTTTGCAGTCCGAAAGAAAGAGATCACTTAGTAGTAGTTAGTAACTTAGTTTAATTTTAAGTTGTAACTGTAGTTAAGTGACAACCCCTCTTCTCTTCTCTGTAAACAACCATCAAGACTCCTCACGAGCAAAAACCCATCTTTCTCCATTTTCTGTTTCTTTTTGTAAACTGTCTTTTAAATTAATATAAGTGTTTTTCTCTTCGTTCCAATCGTTATCTCTTGACTGAATCTCGAGTCTATGTGATATCAGTTGAGAATAATTATGTTTAAACTATCAGCCATGAGCTGAACTATCTGTGGAACGGGTAAACTGTGAAACTCTTAAAGAACTGTTTTCAAAACTCTTGACCGAAACTTTTTGTATTTCTTTGGCTAAGTAAGCTATATTCATTGTACGCCAATGGAAATTGGGTACATACTGAGAAAGAAACTTCCATAAGGAAGGGATTTCAGACAGCTTAGCCATTGGGCGAAGGTAGATGTCATGAAAAAAACGCTACTGGTCACCTTAGGAATAAGGGGCCAACTCGTCCATTTTAAGGTTCTGAACTAAGTACCTGTTGGAGTCAAGGGAGCCGTAGGAATATGGAAACTTGTGAGTCATCTAGACCATGAGCTGAGGAATCAGAGTTGGCAGGCAAAGAAACTGGGACAAAGCCAAAAGGTGCTAAGTCTTGAGCAGAGAAAATAGCCCCTTTAAGAGTGAAGCAGTGAATCCGTTCCTTCTGTTAAACTGTTTTAACCACCACCATGTTGTCTCTTGATTATAGTTATTTCTGTTTTAGTAGTTTTATTTTATTTTATTTAGTACTTATAAAAACTCTAATGATTGTTATCTCACCTTCTTCTAAACAGGAAGGATCACATACATAACGCAGCGAGCAACTGTTTGCCATCAGATTGAACCTACTGTTCCTAAGGAACGTTGTCAAGACAGTAGGGAACGTTTGACCAAACAGTTCATTTACTAACTTTTCTTCTCATTTTCACTCTTTATAAACATAAAATAATAATTAGAACTCTATCCTTGTGGGAATGATACTTTGGGCATTAATACTCCCTTTATTACTTGATGCGTGCACTTGCGCACTTGGGTTGGAACTAAGGGACGAATCTGTGTTCTGCAAGAACAGAGGAACGTCCCCTATCAGAACTTATATTTTTCCTCCATCAGCAAACCATCCAACAATGACCATAAGATCCTCATCATAAGCCTCTAATTTAAAAGTCATAAAATTAGGGTTATTATACTCAGCAAGTCATGTACCACAGTTCATATCCCAGGTGATGTATGTAAGTACGGTTCAACTGGCTAGGGAACAGGATAGGATTTACACACGTCTGCGACCTATCTAAACATAAGGGTCGCAGGCTCGCAGCCTTATGCCTTACACACCAGGGTCGCATCTTGATCGTGTAAGTAATCAACATCACATCCATACATCACATCAACAGGCATAACCACATATCTCATGCATATATCAATGCATATATCTTTTTCATAAAGGAATACCATGCACATAAACCACCATCCCATGGAGGTCGGTGGAACAAGCAACAGATCAATCCGAGGACCAGGAGCTTACCTGTCAAACTAAATCCTCCCTCACAACTTGGTGTCCAAGGGATCTCAAGTAATAACAACATCCAGCAAGGTCACGGATCTGTTTTCATAGCATTCACATCATGAATATTCATAGTCTAGACTTTCATTAAGGTTCTATATTGTATTTAAGGCTTCCCAACTTGTTAAAATTGATTTTAGGCTCAATTTGCCAAAAGTAGTTGAATAATCCTCGATAAGTATTCGAATACTTTTTGTTCTCAGAAAAGCATCCCAATACTTTTACTAAAGTATTCGAATACCCAAAGTATCCCAATACTTTTACTAAAGTACCAGAATACCAAAAGTATCCCTATACTTTTACTAAAGTATCTGAATACCACCAAGTATCCCAATACTCCTCGATAAGTATTTGAATACAAAAAGTATCCCAATACTTTTACTACCGTATTCGAATACTGTCTTTCCCAGAAAAATATCCCAATACTTTTACAAAAGTATTCGAATACCAAAAGTATCCCAATACTCCACGAAAAGTATTCGAATACTTTTCAAACAGAATGCAGAAACTCGAATGGTTTCTGCATAAACTTGATTTTAAGGGTTTTAAGTCCAATTTCTCCACAAACAGAAGTTTCTTACCACTCATTAAACACAGAATAACAACCCTTAACTTGAACAATCAAAGTTCCTCTTTTAAGTACTCACACAAGCTATGTTCAAGAAATTTCAAAGGAAATGATCATGGGTTACCTTAAGGCTTGTGAAAGCAGAAAAAAGGAAGTGTCTTGAAGCTTTCTACACCACCCTACAATTCTGACTCAACAAGACCACGAATTTGGTCTACCAACAATGTTCTTTCCTCCACAAAATGACCTCTTGAAGCACCAAAGTGAGGGAAAATGGCCTTCGCACTCTCAACCAAAAAGTCAGCAACTCCACACCTCCAAACAGACTTCACAACCTCACGAGAAGTGATTTTTCACCCTCACCAAGTCTGCTCTCGAGTGTTTACAAGGAATGATGATGGCTCAATGGCTTAAGAGTGGAGCAATGTGGGTAAAAATGGATTCTTGGTCAAGTTCCATGCAAAAGCTCAAGTCTTAAGAAGAAAGGAAGGTGGCAGCAAATGGGGGATCAACCTTGGGATCAAAACTGACCTAGGGCTGTGTGAAAAATTCCTATTTATAGGTCCACTTAATTAATCTGCCGGTATCAGTTCTAATAGCTCCGCTAATTATTTTAATCTCAAACTTCATATTTGGACCTAGCCATTTTTTCAGGAATTATATTTTTCTTATAATTTTCGCAGCACTTTGCCGGTACGCATTTTATACGTAGCCGATATTAGTTCTGACATCACCGCTCATTATTCTTACTCCAAACTTGATATCCTAGACCTAGATTTTTTTCTAGGAATATTTATATTTTTATTATAATTTTTCGAAAAATACTTCGTCAGTACGCATTTATACCGTGAAGCAGAACCGGTATCTGCACTTTTCATCCGAAAAGTGATTTTAAACATTATTCGACTTTCTAAATAATTATCTTATCATAATTATACATAATCTTTATCAAATCCATACTCCGACATCGATACTCTTATTTTATTAATTATTTAGCGGTGCAGGTTCTTACAAATATTTGAGAAGCACTCCAACATTAGCGAATTTATTCCCGAAAATGTGATATGCTTATGATTGATTTTGAGAAAAGTATATATTATGTTTTATGATTTTGAAATTAATTTTGGCGTATGACTTAATCATAGCACTGTATGGTAACAACATTAAATTTTAGCCTTGGTGCAACATGATTTATTTACAGGCAAGGAGCCTAGCATCATTATCATTATATTTTTAGGCGGGGAGCCTGTTATTAATTATGATCACATTATATTTATAGGCGAGAAGCCTGATCAAGTGGGGAGCCTATATTGATGAGTTGTAGTATTGTCTGAGTATACCCCAACTTGAATATCTATATTATTATAAAATGTTTTTTTATTTGCTCATATAAACTTATTTGGATTTGAAAGTTTAATTTTATCCTTATATTTTGGATTACATATTATTTTATATGTTGTCAAGCCTCACTTGTTATATGTAACAACCCGTTACGTACCGGTATTGTTAACATTAATTATGATACTAAGCGCAGTTACAATCACAACAATTCATTTATAAAAATGCGAATAAACTTTTTCCGATTATTACGCAAGCATTTAAAACATAAAAAGGCGTAATAATTAAAAGCTGTGACAATAACTGTTAACTCTTGCGGAATATTTATTTTATCTATTTCTACATCACAATATACTTATTATAAGTTACTAAGGGGTTCCCATAAACCCACTTAGCCAATTACCAAACTTTACGTTTTTACCTGTTCGGACATGTTTCACTCTTAATTTTTCTGCGACCACACCGTTCGCAACCAAACCTTCTTCTCAGATTATATCTTTGTCTTACTTAAACCCCAAAAATAGCTCCAAACTACTCACGTTACTCGAATTACTGCACTCAATACACTCATCCATTTGCTCTCAAATTTTTATCTTACAAACTAGAAATCTCAAACTTCATTTTGATATATCACACGCTTAATTTGACTGAGAAACGAAGCGGGAATTGATTTCCCAAATCAGGTCCAGAACTGCCTCAGATGCAGTGGCACATGAGCAGTCCGCGTTCCTCCATTTTTTCCAGGTCGAAGACCAACCCAGATTTTTCCCAAATTTTGACACCAGGTAGAGGACATCTCAACCTTCAAAATGGCGTATGGCACGTCTATATTGGACCTCTATGGAGGGAGATATGCTCTCCCGAAGTTCACCTAAAATCTGCCAATTCTACAGAAAATTCGCCAGAGTTTCCTTTGTTTTTCCAATAATCCGAAATTTGTACAAGGTCATTTAAGCCTCAAAGGTACCTAATAATCACATGATAATATAGTAATAATCCAGTGGGTGGCACACACAAGGACCAACAACGCCTTGGGGCACTTACAACCCAACCCAGTTTATAGTTATTAAACATATAGCTCATATTAATCATTCTTAAGTAGTTGCAATCACTAACACCTTTTCCATGCATATTTTCATCATACATATAATCATATCCTAAAATAGGCCTAAGGCCCTTCCATCATAAATAGACATGCATCAAATACGATTACAATATTGCTTTACAACTTACAACTTCAACTTCAAATTACCTTTTACAATATTACAACTTCAATTACAAATTTAAACATAAATTCAAATGATACAAACTACTAGACTTAGGCATGCCAACATGAACAATATGCCAAATACTGAAAATGTTCCTCTATCACTCTGCGGGCCTCTTGCCCGCTGCTCCAACGCCACAAGTACATCCTGAAATAAAAATGCCCCGAGACGGGGTGAGATATACGAATATATCTCAGTAACCCAGAGGTTCTGGAGAAAACTCTGCCCAATGGTTCACTTCGATGCATATGAATAGAATACAACAACCAATTTTAAAACGGGATATAGCAAGGGTTTTAGAGAAATGGGGAATATAAAGATACAAACTACGACGATACGGGATGGTAACCCCAATTCCACGTACGCCCTGGGTATATATAAGCCTATGAGTATCATCCAAGGTGCGTTCAAAAAAACCACAACCATGATGCCCCAACCATCCAAAACGCCAAAGACGTTCCTAGTGTGCTCCTACCCAGATCACACACCACGTAGTCAACTGGAACTCCCTCTTGGAGACCTATCCAGCGGAAGTCCGAAACTGCCCGAAGGCTAATAAAACTGTCTACTGGCCAGAGACTCGGTACCGCAGTACCCATAGCAATAATGCTTGCATGCTCATGTGTTCTATACTACTCATACACACTTCCTACCGTTGCCATCAACTGGCAAGGTGGAACAGAAAAGGGGAACAAGCCCCAGTACCAAGAGGTTACCTTAAATATTGTTTTCACAAGCTCCGCAATAGCTTATCCCTCAATTTGGTACACAGCAGAATGCCTACACAGAGGACATTCTCAATCTCTTATAATTCAAACAGTACATGCTAATTTACAATTATACATGCATTGAACCAATTACATACCTCCATTCACTTGGTCCAGGACCAAGGGCAACTCCCAGATTCAAGTTTCGGGATTCAAGTCAACGTACGACAACCTATACAATCACGTACATCCATCAGTACGCGTCAAATAGCATCAAAACGCAAAAATCATAAAATTCTCCCCTTCCTCCTTGAAGGTTCGGCCAAACTAGTGTTAATTTGAGATTTATTTTTCTAAATTTTCTTTCTCATTTTATTACGCTTCCTTAGGTTGCTTAGAAGCTAGTTCAATCGTCGTTTTTTCGTTTTACGACATTTACGCATCGTTTTGCGAGATATTTCACTCTAGGTTCTTTATGCCAACTAAGCCACTTATTATTTTTGCATTGATTCTTCCACTTGCCAATCACCACACAACCCATCTAATTACCTTTTTAACACATAATTCATCACTCAAACAATTTACCACAACATAAATTCCATAATTTTCCTTTAAAGGCCAAGTTGAAACCTATGGCAATTCTAGGATTTCCATTCACTTTTACTCACTCCACATCTCGCACAACCACATTATATCATCATATAATCATACAACAACTCATTAATCAATCCTAACACATTTCCAAAAATCCAAGTCATGACAATCCTCAAAATTTCTAAGTTATAAATTCATATTTTTCACCAATAAATTTCATCGCATTTCTAGCTCTAACACATCATTCTAACACATTATCATCTAATACACATTTTTCAATTGAGCTCCCAAACACAACACATCATGAAATCAAGCTTTAGGTTTCCAAAAATTCAATCACAATTAAACCATGTATATGGGATGGAAACATACTCACAACAAAGGCTAGAAGCTAACCCAAGACTTCTCCAAGCAATGGAAGCTCAAATGACTCCATGAAACTCCATTTTTTCTCCAAATTTTTGCATCTGATTTTGCCCAATAACTCACCAATGAGAGGGTTTCAAGGTGAATGGATACCACCAATGTGTTTGGAAGGTTGTTTCCAACAAATTTCAACACAAAAATCGCTTGATTTGGTTAAGAAATGATCAAGTTATGGAGAAATTAAAATTTGAAGTGAATTGGTCCATGGGAGGGGAAGGGCTGCGGGTTTGAGGGCTGAAGGGGAGTGGAGGAGGTGATGAATAGTGTAGTGATGATGTGTCTTAAGAGAATTTTAAGTGGGGTGGGTCCCACGCCACCTCACGCGATTCAAAACACGTATGAACTCTCACTAAACGTCCGTAAATTCAAAACCTATTTAGAAACTCTAATTTTTAACATTAAATATTCTCCTTTAATTATGCTTGATCAGATGAATTCAGAGTCCTCCATTCGTTCGGAGAAAACACTGTTTTTAAGCTATCGCGCGCGCCGTTGGCACGCTTCCCCAAAATGACTTACTTTCATCAAATTTTATCAACAATCATATTTCCTAACTCATTAGACCATTTATAACTCATATTTGAAACCTAGAGCTCAAAATTCAACTGGCACGTTTTACGGTGCAATCGTAACGTGGTATTTTTACCCGCGAAAAACACTATTCACTGATTTTTCTGAAACTTGCCTATCCACTCAATTTTTGGTTCTGAACCCATTTCCAGGGTTATTTTTACCATATGAGACCTTCTACTCAATTTTTATCTTCCTAGGGTTGCGTGTTGGCTAATTACCGTTTTGCCCTTTCTTTGTATTTTGGCCTAATCTTTAGGATTTTCACTAATCCATCACTTGATTGCTCACTTAATATTTTAATTACTTGATTTAAAATTGTGAGGTATTATATTATAGTTCTTGTTATTTTCTCACTAGATTGCATTGCAACTCATCTAAATTGTGGCTATAAATAAGGCAAGGAGATAGCTTTTGAGTCCATTCATCGGATTTGATTGAAGAAGTCTTATTGCTTCCTAATGGTGAGCCTAGAACTTTGTTCGAACGTTTATTATATTCTACAGTTGCTATATTATTTCTACAAGCAGGTTATTTTGTAACTTGATAAACCTTATATATATATATATATATATATATATATATATATATATATATTGAGATTTGAGTTATTATTGTTAAATATATCGCAGTGATAGTTAGGCTTGCTAGGCTATTTGATGATAGTTTGTGCACCAGTCATGATAAAGTTGGTATCAAAGCTTAGGTTTCAGTTACTTAGTAATAAAGTTTTAGTTTTGTCCTTGTAGATAATGGAGCATATGTCATTTAGTACAACCGTGACTGGGATTATGTACCCAAACAATCTCACACTCAACGTCCTATTGAACATATTTATGATTGTGAAATCTCGTAATGTTTTTATTACAAGTTGTCGTGTTATGAGTCACCAAATAATTCTTAATTCTAATTCCTATCCATTTTGATTCATTAGAAAATATTGCCAAGACCTCGAATGCAAGATGATTGAGTTGTTCCTAATAAGACAGATAATACTTCTCGTAACTATGTAGTATGGGACACAAGTGGAGAAGGCAACAATGACGATCTCTTAATGGTCGTCGTAGGCGCAGTCGTGGTGGTGGAAGGGCACCAAGAGCTGAGGCTGATGTAGAATCCCCAATTCCATAACCCATTGGGCAAGCGAATAATATAGCTTATATAGTTGCTAGGTTGGCTAAGACTTGTCAATCTATTCAGCTATTAGTAAGCGCAATGCTAGGGGCTGCAACTCAAGTTGAAACTATTGGTTCTAGTGTGTTAAGAGATTTTCTTCAGCAATGCAGATCTTGTGTAAGTTTAGCAACTGATAATAAAAATTTGCAGATAATGATGGAACAAACAATGTATCTGATCGTGTATAAAATAAATTAATTTTACCCAAACCTATAACACCTTGTATATTTAAAATATAATATTAAATTCCTAATTGAGGGTGAAGGGGGTTTGTTTAGTAAAAATCCTAAATTTTGAGTCAAAATACCCATCAGGGGCAAAATAGTAAATTGCCAAATATGTAACCCTAGACTGTGAAATGTTAAATCTGAGCGAAAATTGATGAAAATAATATTGGAAATGGATTTAGTACGGAATTTGGAGTTGATAGGTACATTTTGAGAAAGTTGATGAATAGTGATTTTCAGAAGATAAAATATTGCGGTATAATTTTATCGGTAAACGTGAAAAATAAAATTATGTTCTAGGAAATAAAAATACGTGGAGTTTGGATAAAATTGATGAAATATGAATTTAGTGAAGATTGATGGGTTAAATGAATGGGTTTAAGTGAGTAAAGTGACAAGTGAGACCCATCCTCACTTAATTAACATTAAAACACATGCGCAATCAGATTTTTGGAGCCATTCTCTCTCCTCTCTTCTTATCCACCATCGTGTATCTCCATTGGAAGGGCTTGGAAGCATTCGAAAATTTTACTTCGAGTTAGAGGCCATTTGAGAGAGAAATGTGAACTACAAAGTTGTTTCTCACCCTCTTGTGAGTGAGATTCATGTAGAGTGTATCTTGTGGAGAGGAGTTTGTGAAGAGATCCTCTCCTCTCTTAGTTGAATGGTTTTGAGGAGGAAGATGGCACTTGTGGGTGGTTTGACTTGGTTTAAGGCTAGGAAACATATCCTAGGATCATTTGAGAGCTATTGGTGGTAAGTATTCCAACTCTCTGAGTGTTCATTGAGATCATAAAAATGGATGAATGTTTGATTATGTATATGAGGGTTGAGGTCGTTGGGAGCATTTAATGGTATTGCTCCTTTGTAATTTAATGCTTGTAATGACCAATGATGATGATTGAATAAATAAAATTTATGGTGATGTGTAATTTTTAACTTTAGTGAAATTTATGATAAAAATTATTATGGTTGGAGTAATAAATGTGGTGGTTGGAAATCAATTGTTGATGTTGGGAGTATTAAATGAGAATGTGAGATGATGATTTAAACAAGTAATGGAATGAGAAACTCCCTTGGTCATTGCATGATGTTTTCGACCCTATAGGGATTTTGTGGGTGGAGAATGTTGTTAAATTGGTTCTGTGGTTGTGGGAGGTGTTATTGTCTTGTAGCTTGCATGAGTAATCAAGATTGGTATTGATCATTGTAAGAACTCGCACCGTTAATTAAGGAAGTTAGTTAATTAATTATGAGAAATTAGAAAATAATTCCATAATTGACCCTAATAATTATTATGAGGCTTAAATAATTATGTTAAGTGATTAATAATGATGAAAGTCGCTTTTCTGACAAAAATTGCAGATACCGGTTTCGCTACTCGGTATAAATGCGTACCGAAGAAGTATCCTAGAAAATTATAATACGTGCATGAATATTCCTAGAATATTATATAGGACTTGTAAAACGAGTTTCAGGTTAAAATAATGAGAACTGGTGCCAGAACTGATACTGGCTATGTAAAAGCGCGTACCGGAAGGTGCTGCGAAAAATAAAATAAAAATATGTTAAATCTTAGAAAAATGAGGAGGTTCAGATTTCAAAGTTTGGGATTAAAATGCTAAGCATAGCTATTGATGCTAATATTGTGTGTTTAAGACTTAAACCACTATAAATACTCATATTTGGCTCTAAACCCTAGGCCATATCAGGTCTCTATCTAGTCAAGATTCTGAACTAATGGTCATCATATGACCATCCTATTCATGATCCCCATTCAGCCCCAAAAGGGGTCCAGATACTTTGAGCTGTTGCATTCAAGTTTGAACCAACTAGCTCACTGATTCTCTCAACAACCAAATCTGATTGGAGTTTGTTTGTTTGAAAAAGATGACATTCATCTCCAACCAAAGTGGCGCCCCAAATTAGCCTTTGGAGATCTCCATAGATCTTCTCTTGATACAAGGAATTTGTTCCAACAAGATCTCATCTTATCATTTTGTTATGAAACAACTTTTCATAGCCAATTCAAATTCGAATTCAAACATTTAAATTCAAATGTTCAATCATTTAAATTCTAAATTCAAATTGAAATTCTAAATTCAAATTTCAAAATTCAAAATTCAAAATTCATATTTCAAATTCAAAATTCAAGTTCAAAATTCAAATTTCAAATTCAAAATTCAAAATTTAAATATTTGATAATTAATTTAACCAATTAAATTAATTAGTAATGTCTTGGACCATCCAAGCCCATTAACCATGCCATGCGCCCTCTCCCTCTTAGGTGGACTTCCAAACTTCATCTTGGGCTAACAACCATTATTAGGCCCAATACCTTTCATGCTAGATCATCATGACAATAAGGTGTTAGTGTGTGACCCATTAGGTCAAATAAGCCCACAACCCATTTAATGACATAAATGGGCTTGGGCCCAATAAGCCCACAACCCATTTAATGACAACACAGAGCACTAGCAATGCTTTGTTGTCCCAGAGCTAGTTAGATTAATGACTTGATCATCCTATTACACATATTTGGTTGGGTGTTAACTTGTTGGTTGCTTAGATGTTCTTTTAAGGACGTTCCCTTGACTTAGTTCATCAAGAGAAAACACATTCGTTCTCTTGATATCAACCCAATTTGCGCAAGTGCACGTGTCAAGTAATAAATGAGATTATTAATGCCCAGATTATCGTTCTCACGAGGATAGTACTCTAAATAATACCTTAAACTTTTTTACAAATAATTAATGTGAAAATAAAAGACAGTATTTGAACTGTTTGGTCATTCGTTCCTTACTATCTTGAAAACGTTCCTCAAAGATAGTAAGTTCAGTCTGACTCCAAACAACTCCTCGCGTCGTTATATACAAAATCCTTCTTGATGTGAGAAGGAACGACAAGAATCATTGGAGTTTTGATTTTATAGTCACAAGATTTATGAAAGAAAATAACTACAAGATAACAATATTTAAGAGACAACAATATGGATGGATGAAAACAGTTTTTAACAAAAGGAACAGATCCACTGTTCCATTCTTAAATAGCTATATTCTTAACTTAAGACTTAACCCTTCTGAATTTGTTCAGGTCTTTTCACTGCCAACTCTGATTCCTCAGCTCATGGACTTTAATGGCTCACAAGTTTCCATATTCCTCTGGCTCCCTTGACTCCAACAGTTACTAAGTTCAGAACCTTCAGTGAACGAGGTGGTTCCTTATTCCTAAGGCAACCAGTAGTGTTGTTTTCACAACACTACCTTCCTCCTCTAATTAAGTTGTCTGAAGCACTATATGTTTGTTCAGGTCATTTCCCGAACCTGAAACACCAGTATCACAAGCACTATATGTTTGTTTGATTCTTTATTGGATAATAATGTAAAATTTATTATTTTTTATATTAAAAAATTTAAAAATTTAAATTATTTTTTTTAGCTATTTGAGTAAGTTTATAATTTTTTTTAATATGAACTATAGATTTACATATAATCACCGATTCATGCGATTCAACCAATGAACTACTAGTTGAACCACTAACCCAGTATCTCGACCGAGTTAATGACCAGACCGATTTTAATAACATTGCTCTCAAGCGCTTATTTTCCTGATAGAGTCACCGCACATGTTTAATTATATAGGCTTTCATATAGAAAGAATCATGGAACAGTGTCCAATAAATCACTTTTTTAAAAAATTTTATTAAATGTCATGCCAACAGTATTTTTTAAAAAGGTTGCCATGCGTACAAACTCGCTACGCTTAGTAGCAAGTTTGGTTATGTCACGTGGTACGTTCCCATTAACATAACAAACTCGCTACTAGGGGTAGAAAGTTTAGTGGTCAAAGCATTGTTTTTTTTTGTACCAGTTGATTGCCCTTTTGTTTGGCCCGCTTCACAAAATTATCTTGGCGGCTATTGTTTTAGTTTAAATAAAAATGGTGTTTTATAATAAATTTTTATATGTTTCAAATTGTATATCAAAATACATTTATATTTATTATAATGATTTAGCAAATATATACACCACTTACTTAATAATCGCGTGCATGGCATGAATAATTAGATCTACATTTTTACTTATATCGAAAAATAAAAGATATAAGCTATGCTTTATGGCAATCTTATATGTTTTGAGTTATCTAACATTTAAACATTCAAAATCAAATTAAGCAAATAATGATAGGGAAAAGTGTTTGTCATTTTAAATGACATAAAGTTATGTCATTTTGAGAGAGAGAGAAAGACACAAAAAAATATATTTTTTAATTAAAATTTAAATAAAAAAACCACCAACTTTCTTTCTATCCCATGATTTTCATTCCTTGTGTCTATCTCTCTCCTAAAATGACAGAACTTATGTCATTTGAAGTGAGAAACATCAAAACCATGATGATAATGCACAAAAGAGGTTAAAGAATATCAACCTAGAAAATAAAAGAAAGAAATAAAAGTTTCAACTTCAATTGAATACAAAAGGCCATAAAGCCTATTACAATCATGAACAGAGATATATAGGAGGTTTCTCACTCTAAAGCCAGATCCGGATCCTCTACAATTTCTTAGTGTTAATACTTAAAAAAGTGTTATTTTATGGTAAATGAATCATTATAAACACAACCCAAAAATTGTGAAGAATTGGATATGCATATGATGATGAAAGGTTTTTAACTGCTGGGAATGCCACTTTCATAAAAGTCGATGGGGTTCTCTTTGGAAATTAAGTTGTTCTTCTTTATGATGAGTGAGAGTGAAATCATTCTTGATGGTGAAGGTTTCACATATCTCTTCTACGCTCTTCTCATTTATCGTATTTGCTATACTCTCCAATAATAGATCATGAAGACTCTTAATCTCAAGACACTCTGCCGCCTGAAAAAAGAAACAAGAAAAATAAAAATAGTATTTAATAACCACAAAATTAACAAGAAAGAAAGGCAAGAAAGACTGAAAAAGAAAACAAGTCTTGAATCTTGATTACAAAACCGAAACCGGTTTGACTTATCAAGATAGGATGTGTATGTATATGTGTGTGACTTACCATCATCAAATCATAGAGGGTGTATGGGTCCACATTGGCGAACTCAGCGTCCCACTTCTTGAGAGCATCCTTCAAGTGGTCGTTCTTGTTGTAAGTGTGCATGAAGCAATAACGGATTACCTTGGTGAGGGTCTTCTTGTCAACGTTCAACATAGGAATCTTAATTTTATTGAAGCAGCCATCAAGGATCATGTTCTTGATGACCTCAGAATGAAGCATAACCTCTTCCTCAACCACGACTATCTCTTTGTCGGAGCTGCACACTACGATCTTCTGCCACGGCGCAGACATTATATATGCTATATCGATTGCAAAGAATGACAGTTGCAAATAATGGAGGGGTTGTGTGTCTGTGTATATAATGTTGGCCAGTGTAGTGTCTACTGACTGATAGAGAATCAAATTAGGAGTCGTGGAATAGACTTAAGATATTATGTATCAAGAATCGAGATACTATGTATCAAGAATCGCGATAAGATTTGATATTACCGATAAGTGGGATATTGAAAGATAAGCTTTCAAGTTCTTGCTTGCATTATCATCTTTCTTGGTGCAAAAGTTTTGCCATATTAATATTCAAATAATTTTTAACAATCAATCTCACCGTTAGATCGATTATGTTGATCTAACGGTTATATTTATTTCTATCTTGTATAGTCATGATTTTTTAAATTTAATACGTTATATTTGTTTCCACCTTTGTATGGTTATGATTTTCAATATTTAATGCTTTCACTTTAAACATGGAAAATCATAACCATACAAAGATAAAAATAAATATAACCGTTGGATCAACATAATCGATCTAACGGTGAGATTGATTGGTAGTAACACAACTTGGTTGTTACAATATCCTTCCCTTTAATATTCAAATAATTTTTTATTTCAAAATTTCTTACATTCAAACGAAAAATAAATTTGACTTTTTTAAAAAAATATTTCATAATTAAGAACTACTTTTTTGATTTTAACAAAAATGTCATTTACATAATAGTTTTTGAATATCTTTGCGTATTTTACAAGGGACACTAATTAATCGTACAGAAAAATAAGGACTAATTAATAGATAATTTCATGATTTTGATAAGTTTCATCAAATTATAGACTGAAATTTACCGTGTAATCTTATCAATCAGTATTTTGACGGAACAAATAATAAAGTTGATTTTTCAACGAGTAGAAATAAATCTTATGATATTATTTCGCATAAATAGTATCCCTAGCAATACATAATTAAGAATGATTGTTAGATTTAATAAAGTAATAAAATTCATTCAACAGATTATATGTTTCAACTGATTTTGGAGCAAAATTTTTTGCCTCTTTATTGTCTGTTCTCCGGATAGGTTCTTTTATTTTTTTAATAGAAAAAATAAGGATTGAAACCTCATTTTTGCCAAAAATTTAGGAATAAATCCGGATTATTTACGGTAGACTTTCTGTTTATTTTGAAAAAAAATCAAAATCGATTAATAATATGAGATTCTTAATGATATTCATATATAATCTAGATAATGAATTTAGAATATCTTGTTCTATTTTGATTGGATTTGGTTTAGGGTTTAGGATTGGATTGGATCCGGATTATCTTGCACTAATAAATCCGAATAACACCTATCTTGATACCTCAATTTGATTGTGATTTATTGGATTTGGTTCTCCTCTTTGGTTCTTTCAGGAGTATATGTTAAGAGCAGAGGCTCGGCTTCCCAGTATAACAGATGAGAGGATGCAGCTCCCGATAGAAAAGCTCCTATACGTGTGAAATTTGAGATACCATATTTTACTGTTTCTGGAATACAGGTATTGCTGCATAAATGCGGTTTCCTTATATTCAGAATATCTTTATGATATTTTTTCAGCATTCGAAATAATATTTGCTTCCATTAATGTTTCTATCTCTTTCTGATTAAATTTAGGAGAATCAGAATATCTTTAGGATATTTTTTCAGCATTCGAAATAATATTTGCTTGTTATAAAAAAAATAAATAAATAATAATAATATTTGCTTCCATTAATGTTTCTATCTCTGTCTGATTAAATTTAGGAGAATATTTCATTTAAAAGTTATTCTGCTCTATAAAAATCAAACAAAGTCAATTTTGAAATCAATTCTTTTACCATCCATCCCAAAAAGGCAATTTTCCAACATTATTTATTGTGTGTGTCTCTATGCTGTTTTTCCAGTTTGGATTTTTTTAAGTGTCTCTATGCTGTTAGAGATTCAGATTCTACATATTGCAGCTCACAAAAGTGATGCAATTTGTCTCTTCATTCTTTTCATGGTAATTGAATCCCCAATTAAAATATATCCTTGATCTCATATCCTTTTAATGAAGTTGTGAAAGACAGTGAGTGCATCATCATAGTGAAAGAGGAAAAGCAATTGGGTGTTATTGGCTACAGTTGAAATCAACTCCACTTACCCATGGCTGGCTTCTAGAGATTGTTCTGAGGTAACGTTCTCTTATCTTTGTCTTTTTTTTTTTTTTTATTTCTATTCTTTTGTTTGGGTTTGCCTTGTGAATATGTTCTATTTTTTTATTTTTCTTTTGACTAACGAAATTAAGGGGGGTTTACTGTTGCTGCTCTTGTTAATGCCTTTGTGTCTATAATTTTTGAATTTTAAACCTTGTGTTGGAATCATTAATTATTGATACTATAACTTTCCCAAAATTCTTTCAATAAGCTATGCTAAATTGGCAAAGCATATCAAAGATGATTACAATGATTTAGCTCCCTTCCTGACCAGAAAAAATAAAATAAAAATAAAAATAGTGTGCTTAGACTGCTTATATCTCATTTTTGCATGATGATTTTACTGATTTCTTTCATAAAATATTGAAGGTTGAAAACTTCCTAGTTAATACTAATTATATCATTTATTATTTTTATTCAAGGTTAAAAACTTCCAAACTTCAATTTCAATTTCTCAATCAATGTCTACTATTTTCTTTTAAGGTGAAAACTTTGAAATTCGAATTTCACAATCAATGCCATTCAAGGTTGAAACTTTGAAAATGTCACAATTAATACTAATAATATCATTTATTATTTTCATTCAAGGTTCTGATTTGATTCAAATTTGAAATAGATTTATGCAATTTTGTGATCCTATTTCTGAGTTACTTGAGGGGAAAAAGATCCTTAATAATTTTTTATATATATATATTAGTGCAACGCAAACCCAACCCTCTCAAATGCAGACCCAAAAAGAGTTGCAGAGAATGAGAGTTGCACACCATAAAGGGATACTATACCTTTATTAACGTTATTATAATCTTGGCCACCACCTCCTTAAAGATCTAAACTTATGTCCTTTTAGATTCTAACCGTTGATTTCCGTACATCAACGATTAAGATTTATTAGGTCAAATTTATTAATTAATTATTAATTCACAATAAAACCCAATAAATCCTACCTGTTAATAGACGGAAATCAACTGTTATGATCTAAAATGATATAAGATTAGATCCTTTAAAGGGACAAATATTCTTTTCATAATTAATTTGATTGACTGAAATATATATTTTCGGTTAAATAAAGATAACAAGAAAAGATGATACGATGCGGGTAATTTTCGTTTTTTTATTAAGAGTCTATTTAGATGGGCTTTCTCAGTTTATGTGTATTTCGACTTTTAAAAAAAAAAAAAAAAAACCAAAGTGCGATTACAATCTTGGCCACCGCCTCCTTAAAGATTTTATTTTATTTTTTATTTTTATTAAAAAAAACCGTTATTACCGATAAGTTGGATCTTGAAAGATAATAGTTTTTTTGAATATCTTTGCGTATTTTATAAGGGATACTAATTAATTGTATCCGAAAACAAGGATTAATTAATAGATAATCTCATGATTTTGATAAGATTCCATCAAATTATAGATTGAAATTTACCGTGTAATCTTATCAATCAGTATTTTGACGGAACAAATAATAAAGTGAATTTTCAACCAGTATAAATAAATCTTATAAATTCCCAAGTAATACATATATAATCTAGATAATGAATTTAGAATATCTTGTTCTGATTTGATTCAAATTTGAAATAGATTTATGCAATTTTGTAATCCTAATTCTGAGTTACTTGAGGGAAAAAAAATTCTTAGTAATTTTCTATATATATAAGTGCAACGCAAACCCAACCCTCTCAATGCTTATTCTACTCACTGTGCCCTATCTCTCTACAATCTTTTTCTCTTTACATTTGACCATTCTTCTTCTTCTTTTTCTTCTTCTAAGAAGATGATAAAATTGCGTAGTTCAGAAAAAGACATGTTTGAGATGGAGGAAGCGGTGATAGTTCAATCGATGTTATTCCTCTTGAGTATGTCAACAGTCTCGTCCTCGCAAAGGTTCTTGAGTATTGAAACAAGCATCATGCAGAGGACGACGACAACAACAACATAGATGCTCTCAAAAAATGGGATGATGAATTTGTTGAGGTGGATAAGCACACCCTCTTCCTTGTATTGATGGTGAGTGCATCTAAATATTCACATCCACATATATAACAATTGTCTCAACCATTTAATAATGTTATAGTTAGTGAATGGTTTTTAATCTGATGGTGTATCCTCCTAATTTTAACATGGATTTTATTATCTCGAGATAAAAAAATTAAAAAAATAATAATTCTTTCGCTGATAAGGGTTAATAACTTATTATTATTGGTAATTTGGATTTGATTTTCAACTTTTGCTTTATATTTAATTTTATTTTAAATTCTCAATTAAATTGAAGGTCATTCTGATTTGAAGGGTTTGTGTCTCCCTGAATTTGAATTTTCATGTAAAAAAAATCACTTCCCATAAATTTTTAACTTTATAAGTGAGTAAAATGAATAATCAAGAAAGCGCAAATTTTAACTGCAGAATCAGTACTTTGCTAAAATTAAAGGTGAAAAAAGGTAAAAATCCATTGAATTGCGCAAATTAATACATATCTGTAATGTGCTACATCTTCGTTATTTCTATCCCAATTTTTACAAATTGTGTTTTACTTTATGGAGTCTAACTTTGGATTAGGGATTTGTATATTTTAGAAATTTTGTCATGTATGTTTATCCATATATATATCTTAGCGTTGATGTGCTGTTTAATCAAAGTGCTTTTATAGTATTGTTAATTTGTGGTACTTTTCTTTGTCAGGCGGCAAATTATTTGGAAATTAAGAGTCTGTTGGATCTGACATGTCAAACTATGGCAAATTTGATAAAGGATGAGAGTCTAGAGGAGATACACCAATACTTCAATATAAAGAATGATTTTAGTCCTGAAGAAGAGGAGATATGCCAATACTTTAATATAAAGAATGAATTTAGTCCTGAAGAAGAAGAGGCCATTCGGAATGAGAATAAATGGGCTTGTTATGGATATGAATACAATATCCCAACTACTCACCTAAGAATCTACTAAGAGATAGATTCATGAATATCTCAACAACATTAAATAGTCAAAGGGCACAAGATAAGGGTCACATCCCAACAGAAAGGGAGCTGAACCCTAATGCAATCTGGGGAGCTCAAAAGGCCCAAGCCTAGGAAGGTATTCTTTATAAATAAGAGCCTAAGGACCCCAGGTACACACTTTGAACCTATTTAGGAACACTTCCCACATTGTGCACACACCCACCCCTTGGCTATAAGCCTATTGCTTGTGCGCAGTGATTGGGACCTCGACTATAAGCCTAGTATACATCTGATTATACATTATCTTTGAGCGCATACCTCACGGTATAGCAATACGGTCTATCCAGGACCTAACATTGGCGCCGTCTGTGGGGACGATAAATTTCGATTCCCATTCCACGATGACGAACACCCGCTCGACGTCTAGCACTGTCCAAATGCCTCCACACCAACCTGCATTGGAACAGCTCCAATCAGCCGCGACCCCTGTGCTAGTAGAGGTCCAGGTCGGCGAGGTCGGCACTCAAGGACTGCCCTCCAGAACCCAGCCCAACACGATAGCGGACCTAGTGCGCCCACCTCCACATAATGAACAATTCAGGGACATAACCACTGTGGCCATGAATGCAATCCTCCAAAGGATGCAGGAGATGGAGAACAGATTCCTGGCTCAACAAGGGCTGAATGCCCAGAGGATGGAGGCGCTGAAGGCTGAGATGCGAAATCAAAACCTTGTGGGGCGAGCTGGAGGAGCAGGCCGAGGTAGAAGAGCAGGCCAAGCTAGAGGAGCAGGACGAGGTGGAAGCGCAGGCCAGGCTAATGAGCCACAACATCAAAACGCGGCCACGACAGAAGGAAATATGCAGAATTCCCGCCATGACAACCACCAGGAGGGCGGAGGACCAGTCAACAACCAAGGAGATAATTATCTCCTTGATGAGGAGGCTAACGATAGCCCATTCACTGAAAGGCTCATGAACTTGGCAATACCGTCGAGATTCAAGAGTGCCAAGATACCACCGTACGCCGGAAGTCAAGACCCGGAGGCCCATTTAGAGGCTTTCAAGACCGAAATGTTGTTCAATGGGATAACTGAACCTATCAAGGCCAGAATCTTCGCGACGACGTTAACAGGCCAGGCAATGGCCTGGATAACCAGGCTTCCCAGGAACTCGATTGACTCGTTCGAGGACCTAGACCGAACTTTCCGGTTGAATTTCGCAACAAGCAAGGCGCATCCAATGCCGGCCTACGCGTTGGGAAGAATCCGAAAAAAGGAGAATGAATCATTGAGGAAATACCTCAATAGGTTCAAAGATGCCACCCTAAAGGTTCGGAATTTAACTGAGCCAGTACACTTGCATCTGATCATCTCGGGATTAGATGGCGATTCTCCACTGACGAAGTCAATTTACAAGAACCCGGTCAATGACCTGGAGGAGTTCCGACGAAGGTCGGACAAATACATTGATGTGGAGGACATGCAGAAGGGCTTATGGGGAATCCAGAGGTTGAAGCCCGAATAACAAGAGTCCAAGCAAGAAAAACAAAGACTGGGATCAACGGGGGGCGAAGAAGGGAAAAGACACTCAGGAGAATAGGTCGGATGACCGATCCCCAAGGAGCAAATATGATGATTACACGCCTTTGAACATGTCCAGGTCTAGGATATGGAAAGAGGTGGCCCAGACTGAAATGCACAATGTCGAGAGACCTCGACCCCTGAAAGCCAAGAGTGGATTGGATAGAAACAAATACTGCGCTTTCCATGACCAGAACGGTCACATCACGGATGACTGCTGGGACCTCCGAGATGCCATCGAAAAACACATCAGAGAGGGGAAATTGAAACAATACTTCATCAGAATTCAGGGCAAGAAGAATAATAAGCGAAGGCAGAGAAACCAGAGCCTAAGTCGGAGCCTGAAGAGAGAGGATAGAAAGGATCAGAGACAAGACCGCCCTACAAAGGGCAAAGAGGTCGAAGATAAAGATGAGGTTTTTTAGGAAGCCGAATTTGAGTGCAACGTGATAAGCGGAGCTCTGGGTGGAGTAGGAGACACGACCAACGTAAGAAGAAAGTACCTGAAGAGTGCTACTATGAGACCCTACGAGTAAATCAAGGAGGCCTGTCTTCTCCCCCTCGGCACAAAAATGGAGGAGGTAGGGACCAATCTCTACACCCATGTGGAAACGAAGTAAACTTGGTGGAGCTGGACATGAGGGAGGAGCTCCAAGCCCCTCGTCCATAACCCCAAAGAGAGCTGGAAGATGTCAGCATTAGGAAGGAAGAAAAAGGGAAAACTAAGGTGGGAAAGGGCTTTGAGGACGAGTTCAAAAGGGAGCTGGCCGCTTTCCTAAGTGAAAACTCTGACGTGTTCGCATGGAAGGCTTCGGAGATCCCGGGAATAGACCCAGCTTTCTGCTGTCATAAGCTCTCTATGTACCCGGGATCGAAGCCAGTGTCCCAAAAGAAGAGGAAGATAGGATCTGACCGACGTCAGGCTTTGAACGAACACGTGGACGAGCTGTTGGAGGCCGGTTTCATCAGGGAAATACAATACACCACCTGGTTATCCAACGTGGTGAATGTGAAGAAACCGAGTGGGAAGTGGAGAATTTGCGTGGACTACACCAACCTCAATAATGTCTGCCCGAATGATTCGTACCCGATGCCAAACAGTGACCAGCTAGTTGACAATTCGTCAGGATTTCAGCTACTATCTTTCATGGACGCATACTCCGAGTATAACCAAATCCCGCTACACCCTGATGACCACGAGAAGACCTCGTTTATCTCGGAAAAGGGAAACTTTTGCTACAACGTCATGCCTTTTGGCTTCAAGAATGCAGGGGCAACCTACCAAAGGATGATGAACCGTGTTTTCCAAGATCAAATTGCAAGAAACCCAGAGGTGTACATCGACGACATGATCGTCAAGTCAGCGCATATAACTACACATATAGCCGACCTCAGGGAAACATTCGAGCAACTAAGAGCTCGAAAGATCATATTGAACCCGGCCAAATGCGCCTTCGGAGTACCAGCTGGAAAATTCTTGGGCTTCATGCTC